>NW_020529144.1:47500-68385 GCF_003368295.1 Carassius auratus
ATTAGCCCTAGGATATGGCAGTAGGCCAGTGCAGTACACATCTAATGTTGCGGGAACACTGTAGTTGTTTTTCAGATGCGTCAGAAACTGGAATGTCTGCAGACGTCAGGGTTGCCGGACAGCTTTAAAGTACCTTATGACCCAGGCTTACGGGCAGGGGCACTTGTGGTATGTAAAACCAAACCATCTCTTCCATTTTAGTTGCTACTAAGCTACTGTGCTAATTGACAAGTGTTGTCAGCAGCTTGTATTGAACCCTGAATATTTCTTTAACATCCTCTAAAAGTAAGAAACAGTTTTTTATTAACAGTCCTGGCTAATGCACCCTTTACTTAATATATTAATTGTAGATCGAGCAATGCAAAGTGATGGCATCCAAGAAGAAACCATTGTGGCTGCAGTTCAAACGAGCTGACCCGACCACCTTGTCACATGACACGATTGGGATAATCTTTAAAGACGGGGATGACCTTCGTCAGGATATGCTGATATTACAGGTAGACATCATTTAAATGCATGCTAGTAATCATGACCAACATTATCAGTGGTGTCTTTCAAATTGCCTTTTTTTCCCTCACAGATTTTACTGATAATGGAGTCTATTTGGGAGCTGGAGTCCTTGGATCTTTCCTTGTTACCATATGGATGCATTTCCACTGGAAATAAAATTGGTAGTTGTGGTTGATGTGTTAAGCAACAGCAATTAAAGATCTGTAAATGCATCCCACCCTGCTGTGAGTCCGATAACATAACATGTTGAATTCCCGATCCTCCGCTTCTAGGAATGATTGAAATAGTGAAGGATGCCACTACTATTGCTAACATTCAGCAAAGTACTGTCGGGAACACCGGAGCTTTTAAAGATGAGATCCTCAGCCAGTGGCTTCGTGAAAAGTGCGTGAACGAGGAGAAGGTATGTAATTTCCATTTATACTGTTGAATGTGCTAAAGAGGAAGGAAACCGGTCACGTCCTGGTGCATTGGTGTCTCTGTATGAGGCCTTTGTGGAGACTAAACACAGCACCTACACATCATTGTGCTATTTTTAAACAGTCTATCTTGACTTGTGTACCATCGTCTGTGGGTTTGGACGAGCTCATCTTCTGATAAGGGGTTAGCTCATACGTCAGATGTTTGCTGAATGCAAATGTGAAAACAAATTTTCACCCCATACCACTTCTTCAGTTTCAGCAGGCTGTTGAACGCTTTGTGTTCTCTTGTGGAGGGTATTGCGTGGCAACTTATGTCCTGGGCATCGGTGATCGTCACAATGACAACATAATGATCACAGAGACAGGTAATTATTGTTATTGCAGAAACCTCTACTGCTGTTAAAGGAATATTCCGTGCTTTGTGAAAGTTAAGCTCAGTCCATAGCATTTGGGGAGTAGCTCCACTCACCCCTCCTTTAAAAAATAAATAAATAAATTGGTTCACAGTGAGGTACTTACAATGGAAGTGAATCAGTTTTGTTATTATTAACCAAAACTATTATCTGTGATTAAAATAAAGCTGAAATAAAATAATAATAAAATAAAACAATATTTATGTTGTATGAAATAATAAAGTATAAAAAACATTACAATATATATATATATATCTTTTAAGATATGTTAATATGATTTTGGTATGGAAAAAATGTATAATTTATTGACTTTTTTCTGTATAAAGTTATAACCAGTTTTACAACATTAAATGTCATATACTTTAAAACAACAAAATGACTGTAAAAATTCAGATTTAAAAAGCTGCACAGCTCAAATAATACACAAGTTTTAACAGAATAATTGTGTAAGTGCTGTTATATCATATATAAGCTCCAAAGTGTGCATCCACCAAAAATGGCCTCATTCACTTGCATTGTGCATTGATACTGTATATGCTTTATAAAAAAAATGATGCTTATTACAATTATGCAGCAAATGCTGACGTTTGAGCTCAACTTATCTTGAAACCTGAATTTTTCATTAGTTAACCAGTTCAAGAAGCAATAACATAATGCATGTGTTTTCAACTAGGTAACCTCTTCCACATTGATTTCGGTCACATTCTCGGAAACTACAAGAGTTTTTTGGGGATCAGCAAGGAGCGAGTTCCTTTTGTGCTGACTCCTGATTTCCTCTATGTGATGTGCACAACGGGCAAAAAAAGCAGCCCTAATTTTCTCCAGTTTCAGGTACGTTCATCTTATTTCACCTGTTAGACTCCTCTGCTGTGACTAAACGTAATCTCCCTCTTCCTCTTCACAGAACGTTTGCCTGAAGGCATATCTGGCTCTGAGACACCACACCAACCTGCTGATCATCCTGTTCTCCATGATGCTGATGACCGGCATGCCTCAGCTGTCCAGCAAGGAGGACATTGAGTACATACGGGAAGCGCTGACAGTCGGACAGTCAGAGGACGAGGCCAAACAACACTTCTTGGACCAAATCGAGATCTGCAGGGACAAGGGTTGGACGGTGCAGTTCAACTGGTTCCTACACTTGGTGCTAGGCATTAAACAAGGTGTGGAGAAACGTTCAACTTGAAGACAAAAAGTACATTTATGTGTTTTTTTTTAAATTAATGGCACTTTTTAAAGTGTTCAGTTGCTGTATTTTTCGAAATTTGCTTTTTAAAGACCTAAATTATATTATTATTTAATGCACGTACATCATGCATTGTGTTGTTTTTAATACTTCTTGCAGTCTTTGTACTATCTTGCGCTGTAGTGCAATACCATTTTGAATTGGGTCTGTTTAAATGCATTAAAAGGCTATAAATAGCCAAAGTCAGTAGAAGAGCTGATATTTTTCACTGGTGTACGTTTAGAGATGGACCACCAAAGAATTTTATTTCTGTCTCTAATATGACTTGGACCTATCAGCGTGGATGCAGCATTATGCAAAATGTTTTATTCACAGATGTCATGGCTGAAATCTCTTATTTGCATTTATTTGTCACCCTTTAGATAATTTATTCTGTATGTAAATGTGTCTCATAATAAGGTGTGATAAAAGGCATAGTATGTATCTGGTCATGCCATGAAACCAAAAAAAAAAAAAAAAAAAATATATATATATATATATATATATATATATATATATATATATGTGTGTGTGTGTGTGTATGTATACATATATATATATATATATATAAAATAAAAATAAAGGTAGGTGGAAATTATATGGATTACAATAATTATTAACTATAATCTTTAGTATTTAGTATATATTTAATCAGCTGGAGCATTTATTTTATATATGGATTGCCTATGTCCCACATCAACATGAAATATTTTTTTAAAATACATATTTAATAACTTTATATTAAAAAGCTTTGTAAATAAACTGTGTCAATGTGTCTGTCGGTTATTCAGCTCAATTTATTTTTTATTTTAACAAAAAAATGTCTGCATGCATTAAATATATTCTTTATATGATGCAAAGTCAAAGGGGTCCAAAGTTATTATTATTATTTTTTTGTATCCCATGCACATTAATTATCAAAAAAAAAAAACTATTATTTGGTGTTTTAAAGAATAAAATAAAGTCATACTGGTTTGCAATTACATGAAGACGGATAATGAAAAATGGCATGATAATGGTTTTGGCCAACTATACTTCTTCATGTTTCTGAGAATTTGCAGATTTGTTTTCTACACCACTGAACATGTAAGTGAGAAAAACAAAACTGGTAGCAGAGTTGTGTTCAATGTAGTAGCTCCAGTTTTTCTCCTTCACGAGGACAAATAGCTTAAAGCCATTCATTCCTAATGGGGACGTCCTTTCCGCTTCAGAATATTTACCTACCGGAGAGAGGTAAATGTTTCATCTGCACTGGGACAGTAGTTCTGGAAAGACACCATATTTCTCGCAAAATTTGACAAAAACAGATATTCACACCAAATTATTCTGTGAATTACATTAACATTTTCTCTGCATGATACAGTATACTATATGTTTACATTTTTACAACGTTCATGCCTGAATGCAAAGTCTATAATGTTTTCAGCTGAATATTTATAATATTATTTTGGGGCTTTTTTATATTCTAATGATGCGAAAACTTAAGACTGGCTGCTGGGGGAGTTATGTAGTTGCAGTGTTGTTCTTTTCACCATTTTTATCCCCGCTTAATATTAATTTAATAAAATATTAGTTTTGAGTTGTAGCTGCGGTCACACATTAGAGGATTTAAAACCATTGCACAAAGTCAATTTCAGGTTAGATTTCTATATTTGTTGCATTTTGAAAGGTCATTTTAATACAGTATTTTTTTTTATTTTTTCATTAGCTTACATTGTCCAGATCACAAAAGTTTTTTTATGAGAAATACTGTTGCAGTCATATTTATTTACAGTGTTAATCATTAAACCAGGTTTCCGCATTGCTTCGGTGTTCAAAGTGTTTTATAAAGTTTTATAAGGTTTCAGAGGGATCAGTGTTTTCTAGCAATGCTATTATTTAGGTGTTCAAAGTGGTTTCTAGGGTATCAGATGGTAGCTATAGAGAGGTCTAAGGATCAAGTCAAAGGAGCTTAACTTTTAATAATTAATTTTAATGTCAACATCCTGGTTTACAAGAAGCAATAAAGTGCATAAATCTTAGGGACAATGACAAGCAGCATATTAACAATGCAAATTTAAAATATACATAATACATCATGAAGAGAAAGTCCAATACATCACAAAGCACAATTTGGACTTGCCTTGCTGGAATTGGTCGGCGAACAATCTTTTGTAAACTAAGAGAATATAATGATTTAAATAATCTCGCTGAAGGTTTTTAAGAATCTGATTGAGGTTGACATCATAATACATTAAATATCAATCAACTGCGCATAGGCTGCATGGGATAAAAAAATATTTATACACTCCCAAAAACATCCCAATCTGTTACGTAAGTGTTTCTACGCTGAGTCGGTTTCAGGTACCATCAGGCATGTCTTCATGGCAAACGTTGGCAAAGTCACCATCATCTGGCGTCTGGCATTCTGGCATTTCCCCGATCACGGCTTTGGATATCACTCCCAGCCAGCGCAGTTTCACTTCCTCCGTGTCTGCAGTGAAGTAGTGGACAGATTTGGATTGGCGTAGACGGAAGCTGGTGGGAGGATGATCCACAGACCTTTGGACGTCCTCAACCTGGTACCCCAGGAGCGGGATGGTAGACTGGGCTTTGACATCCTAGGAACAAGATCCCCAGAGAGAACAGACTCATTCAAAGTCAATATTAACATTTCAAAGCAGAACATAAGTTACTACGGCTAGGGCAATGCTAAGGTGTTCTGAATGGTTGCTAGTATTTCAGAGGTAGCAAGGATGTTGTGAAGTGACTCCTGAGGTGTTCTGAATGGTTCCTAAACATTGCTAAGGTTTCTAGGGTTTATATGATAGCTAGGATGTTGCTTAGGTGTTCTTAGTGTTTTCTACAGTGCTGCCTGCCCTTACGAAAAATAAGTTTATTCACGTGTGCTATTAGTATACTTCTTTTAAACTTAAAATTGCAAAGTATGCTTTTAGTTTACTTTTTATGTACTCCTCATAAATATACTTAAAATGTCATTTAAGTATACTCGACTTATACTTACAAAATTCTAAATATATTTGAGCTATACTCCTAGAATTTGTGTTTTCATTGTTATACGCTAGAGGGCGCTAGTACACATCTTCTGCCAAGTGGGGCCAATTCAGTCCCAAGGAGTATTGAAACAAGTATACTACTACAGTAGAACACTGATATTTGTATTCTTTCTACATAAAGTATAGTTAAGTAAAATTCAAGTATATTTTAAAGTATACTTAGTAAAATAAACATGAAGTATACTGTGAGTACACACCATGAGTTCAACTTTCATTTCGTGAACAGAACATTAGTGTATTTAATTAATTCACCGGACCCAAACATATGGAGGTTTCAAATGCACTGGCTCAGTTAATATTTACAGTATAGTAATAATGGCAGTGTTGATCTTATTTGCATTTGAAGTGATATTATAAATCCTGCAAACATATAGAAGGTAATATTTTGATTTCTCGGGTTCTCTACAAGTATCCTAGCTAGGGATGGGTATTCTTAAGGTTTTTAACGGTATTACTACTGTTACCGATACAGCTTGACGGTCCGGTACTTTAACGGTATTCTTATCGGTACTTTGTGTTGTGTGTGTGTTTTTTTTTAAGAATAAGTTGAGAACAGAATTAACATTTCTTTATTTTATTTGTTTATAATATGCTTATGTAAAATTAATAATGGGCTTGTCTTGGACCAGAAGTGCTAGGAGGAGTTGGTTGGTTCATAGCTGCAGCTTAAAAAAAAAAAAAAAAAAATTATATATATATATATATATATATATATAATAAAAATGTTGCAAAATGTGGCAATTGGCCATTTTGTAAACTAACTTGAGGTGCTGTGCATTTAAGTTTGCCAAATAAATGTTTACATTTACATACTGGTTTTCCTTATTTGGAATTTTAAAAACAAGTAGAAAATATGTTGATTTCATTCTCATTTTTCCCAAAAGAAATCAACAGAATTTCTACATAAGGTTAGCAAACCAGGGAGATTTTCCATTTATTTTAAATGACGTGAACAACGTTGATTCAACATGATTTAAGCATACATACCTGACGTGACGTAGATGGGGCAACAACCAGAGACAAGCTAGCTAGGCAGTCGATACACATAATGCACTTTTGAAAGATGCATTGACAGATTGCTTGTGTTTCCGCCCTTACATGCAAATATTGTTTTGCACTTATGACAACGAGGGTTGTCAGCATTAACTCTAGTGAAGTATAACCACACTTTGGAGTTTACGTACAGTTAATGCATGTGCGTGCGCTCGTTGTGGTGTGTGTGTGTGTGTGTGACTGACAGACAGCCTCCGCGGCGTGCATGAGAGTTCACGCAGATCTCACGGACAAACGTCTTAATATGATCGCAAATTAGAAATGTTTGGCGAGATTAAATGTGCACGACAACACTATTAAGCAAAAATACATAGTGCATTATTTTTTTTCCTCCAGTACCGAAAGCAGAACCGATACCGTCAGATCTTACTGATACTACGGTCTTTCATAATTTAGCCCCGGGGCCAGTTTAATACCAGGTTTCGGTACCCATCCCTAATCCTAGCACACACTCGCAAGACTGGAAATCCAAGATGGCGGAGATATGCAACTAGCCCATTGTTAAGTGGTTGTTCTGAGTGGTCGCTAGGGCATAGTTTGGTCAAGCCAACATTAAGTGAAGCAAGTTACAAAATGTGTTTTTAAGGAGTATTTAGAAGCATTTTGTAGCTTTTTTCATATTGCATCATTGAAGGCTGATGCATGTGAGCTGGAAAGCACTGCGTCTCTCACCTGTGGAGCTCCATACAGGTAAAGAACCAGTGCATCATGCTGTGGAACAACACACCAGAGCCTCTGACACGGTTTAGTTCGGTCTGTACTGTACTGCAGGAAGCCACACAGGAAACTGTTTCCTGAGACCTGAGCTGCTTCGATCTAGTCAGGCCAAGAGGAGAGGAAAAAACAATCAATATTATTTCAAAAACGGTTCATGCAAACAGAAGAAAAACTCTAGTCTAAGACGTACCTCAAGAATTCCTCTTTTCTTCCCGCTGACTGGTTCCTCGGTATCCACTCGTCCGGTCAGAATGAAGAAACAGTCCTTACACACCTTGTTTAATTTGTTGCCGTCGTACCTGAGCGATGCCTTGTAGTCCGAACATTTATAACACACAACCTAAGATACATTTCAAAACATTATTTATTTGGCGTACAAAAACAAAACAAAATAGAGTTATGGCTGGTTTATAATTCTTATCTATTTAACACCTTGATAAAAGTCAACAGGAAGTGCTCGTTCAGATAAATGTATGCATGCAAACTCACGTATCCACATGCCCTGCAATGGTGTCTCCTGCGGGTCAGAGGGTTGAAAGGCTCCTTGCATTTCATGCACATGGTCACCTCATTGTCCCGAATCCAGCGCGGTGCTCTCTTCCCCAGCTCCTCTTTCTGAAAAACACACGAGCACAGAAGATTTCCCCCTTGACCCCCAGCACAGTTGTCTTTATGCATGACCTTTTCTCTTTCTACTTACAGAAACCTCATCCACCACTTCTTTCGAGGCTGATTTGAACGATTCATTCTTCTGCTGAAAGATTTCAATGGTCTTCTGGAATGCCTAGAACAAACCACATTGAAACTTTACTGTGGAAGCTTGTTTCTGCCTCCAAATAATTGCAATTTTGATATAAACTCCTAATTGAAGGATATATACTCATATTTGTGAGAAAAACATTTATATATTTAATTCTGAGTTTGTCTCATAATTCTGACTTTTTTCCCCTTGCATAACTGCAGGATATAATTCTCGCAATTCTGAATAAAAGTTAATTTAGTTTATATCCCACAGATTTTTTTTTCATTGTAATTATGTAATTAGTTGTGAGATTTAAAAAAGGGAGAAAAAAAATGTTTCCACCATGTATATAAAAGTTTGTTTTAAGGTAGTTTGACTTTTTATTTCACAATTTGGACATTTTCTCACAATTCAGACTTTTCCTCCCTCCACTCATAATTCTGAGCTTGTAACAGATACATTAATAAATGGTATATAAACAGAAATATGAGATATAAATGTGCAATTCTGAGAAAGTCAGAAAAAAAAAGTCAGAAAATCACACATTTCTTCCAAGTAATGAAAAAAAAGATGATTGTATATTCATTATAGCTATGAATTCAGATTTATAGCTCAAAATGAGTTTTTTTCTCTCTCAGAATTGCGAGAAAACAAGTCTGAATGGTGAGATATAAACTCTGCGAGAAACAAATGTGGAAATTCAGAACCGTGAGTCTTAATTACCTTTTTTATTTTTTATTCTGTGGCGGAAACAAGCTTCCATACTTCCCTAAATCTTACATTCATATAATTGCGATTTAAAGCAGCTTTGAGTAACACAACAACACTGATACCTTGATCCAGTCCTCTTTGTCTTGATCCGAGCTGTGAACACAGAAAGCTACAGTCATTATGAGCTAAAACAGACGCTTTGTTCCTGATCCACACGGTTCTGCCCTCACCTGGCCTGCAGCTCCAGCGTTCGCTCTTTCCCCGACACCTGGAACGTGTGAGGATAGTCGTCATTGGAGGTCTCGAGCACCTTCATGCCCTTGATGCCCACCCGTGTGCGCACGGTGAACCGCTGGCCCACCAGACTGAACTTGGGCACGCAGTACAGCAACATGTTGTTAAACTGTGAAAAGAGACGGATGGTGTGGTTTTAACTCCCAAATGATGGCACATGCTGCAAAAAAATGCATTTTTATCATGTTTCTCAGCAATCGAGATACATTTACTTCAGATGCAAAAATGACATGAATCTTGTTTTCCAAAAAAACATCAAAATCAAGCGAGATCAAAAACCAGTTAAAAATACACAGTACGAAGCAACTAACCAGGAAAAGGTATCTCTCCATGGACGAGGTGTTCCTTGCGGCCAGCTTTAGGATTTGTCCTTCTTTAATGAGCTCGTTGGACGGGTTAACAATGTCCTCCTCACCTCCCAGCATCTCATAGATCTCCATGAGCTTCTTCAGATTCTCCTGAAAAACATGTTAAAAGAATAAAACCAATGAAGACTTTATAGAGAGCAAAACACTAATGGCTTGTAGAGCCGGACGGTTGGTTGGTGTTTTAACACCGTGCTAGCTTCTAAGGCTATTTTCATGATGAAATGCTACAAAAGAGTAATTAAATAATCTATAACAAGGTTTGCTTTGGATGCAAACTTTCAAATGGGCTCAGGATTGACTCTTAGAAATATATCTGAAATTTAAAAAATAGTTGCAAAGTTGCAATCGAAGCACATTTGCATATTGAAATCATAAACGCAGTCGGGAAACAGGCCATCTTGCTCTGACTAATCTAGCAGGTTAAGTGAAAGTGTCTCTCACCATCTTGCGGATGGCCGTGTTGGAGTGTGTGGCAGCCATTGAGATGATGTTCAGAGACTCTGGAAAGGAGAAGGAGAAGTGATATCTCAATCAGTTATGGAACTGAAAACAGTCGGGGAGCCAAACAACACTTTCACTTAATCTAAAACGTTCACATTCTTGTGCAATATACGTTTTCTGTGCTTAAAACATAAAGACACGGTCCTTTTAAACATATAGGAGGGTATTATAAATTGTGAGGAACCCATGTAATGCATGCATCTCTCACTCTCGGCCTGGCTGCGGTCGGGGTCGTCCTCTGGGAGTTTCTTCAGATAGTCTTTGAGCAGCATCTCGTAGCGAGGAACGCGCTGCACCGGCTCCAGCATGTGATGCTGCAGAGTCAGGTTCCCACACGCCTCCTGACTCTAAACACAAAACATCAACATCATCATCATCTCAACCAGAAATTATACATTAACATTCAATCTATGTGCTGTTTGGTGCATACCGCACAATACATATTATGCACTGCCTCCTGTGTATGCTATTAAAAAGAGTATAGGTAATAGTATAAACATTACTAAGAGCACTTTTACCCAAACTAATGTTTCCGGTGCATTCATCACAGTTGAAATGGAAGGTGCGCATTGGGGGATACAGTATTCTAGGAAGTGTGCTCTAGTTATATACTGTATACTGCACATATTGGGAAATGTTGCATGACATCTTGGATTTTTATACTGAAAATTGGTGTACAACAAAATTGATATTCAATTTTTTTTTATTATTATTTTACACATATAAAAAAATTTAAAACATATTTTATATACGCACATATAGATATATATATATATATATATATATATATATATATACTTTCACTTTATGAAGGGAAGTCATCAAAGCAGGAAGCACAAGTGTGGTAAGCCCTTCAAACATCATCAACAATATATATATGTGTGTGTGTTTGTGTGTGTGTGTGTGTGTGTGTGTGTTTCTTTGTTGATGATATTTGAAGGGCTTCTTTTGCATAAAGTGAAAGTTAACTCAGATTACATAGTGTGTTACATAATGAATAGGTCTGGAACTTTTTATTTATTTTTTTTATCTAGAAGCACATGCACCTGCTATATAGTTATTTTTAATATATATAATATATATATATATATATATATATATATATATATAGATATATAGATATATATAACGTTTTCATTTTGTTATTTCATATATTTTAATATATTTAACTAGAAAATCAGACCAAATTATTTTTATATTATTTTTATGTATTTATTTGAGATATTTAGCTGCATAATCAGACCAAATTATTTTATATTATTTTAATACTATAATTTAAATATAAAAAAATATAATTTTAGATATTTAACTGAAAAAATCTAACTAAATAATATTTTAACTATTTTTATATATACTTTTCAACTGGAAGATCTTAAATATATATATATATATATATATATATATATATATATATATATATATATATATATATATATATATATATATATATATATATATATATATATATATATGTATGTATATATTCGATTTTCAGCTATTTAATTTTGCCTTTAAAAGAGGCAGAATAAGTGTTGAGGCAGGTGTTAAAGGGGATATAATCTGATATATACACCTGTATGTCCTGAATGATGGCATTAAACTGTGCCGATCGCTCCATCCACTGTTTGAGCAGGTCCATGGCGCTGTCGAAGTTTTTCACGTACTCTGCATACATCCTGAGAAAGGGTGCGAGCTGTGCTAAGATGTCCCCGATGCGGGGCGTGGAGTCCCTGCAGGAGGACGGAGACGTGAGCGAGAGTGAGAGATCTGAGAAGAAGTGTGAAGATGAATCAGCGCTCACCACTGGCTCATGCGCTTCTCCAGATCCGGCAGGAGGAACTGGCTGTGGAAGGTGTGAATGGATCCCACATTGGAGAAGATGGACTTCACCACCTCCACAGGAAACGTCCCCTTCCCAGCCTCCTCT
This sequence comes from Carassius auratus, assembly GCF_003368295.1. Classification (NCBI taxonomy): domain Eukaryota; kingdom Metazoa; phylum Chordata; class Actinopteri; order Cypriniformes; family Cyprinidae; genus Carassius; species Carassius auratus. The sequence continues at coordinate 59,440 of NW_020529144.1, forward strand.
GTGAGTCCAGCGCAGAACACCTGCAGAAACACAGAATACACTTCACATGTGTACACACTCCTAAAAATAAAGGTTTTCTAAATGCAATAGAAGAACTATTTTTGGTGCCCGAAAGAACCTTTTCAGTGTCCATTTCTGAAAATAAACAATTTCATTAATATAAAGAATATTTTACATTATAGAAAACATTTTGTGCAATGATGCAATAATTACCCAATAATTTATTTTCATAAAAAAATAAATAATAAAAAAATAAATAAAATAATAATAATATATATATATATATATATATATATATATATATATATATATATATATATATATATTTACTGTACATTGTATTACTTTTAAATTAATAGTTTAATAAATTGAACAATTGTTCATGGAGCCATGCATGATCATATTAAAATTAATCATATAAATAAATTAAAAGTTTAAAATAATAATTTAACTAATGTAATAATTATTTATATATTTTTTACAAGTTTTCAAGAATGATAAAGGTTCTTCATGGAGCCATATGTGATCATAATACAATTTTTAAAATCATAATCGTCAATTTTTTTTTAAAGGAATAACTTAATTATTTATTAATAATAAAAAGGGACATTTTTAAATGTAATAATTTTGGCAATTTAATCATTTTAAAATGATTAGAGTTTAAATTTAATATTATTAGAGTTTAAATTATTTAATAATTTTTATACCTTTAAAAAGGTTTCATTGATGTTAAAGGTTCTTCATGGAACCATAGCTTTTTAAATATATATATATATATATATATATATATATATATATATATATATATATATATACATGTATGTATGTAATTTAATCATTTTTTAAATAATAATTAAATAATGATATAACTTTAATAACTTTAAAAAAAGTTCCATGGATATTACAGTTCTTCATGGAACCACAGATGGTAATTTTTAAAAAATATTAATTTAACCAATTAGATATTTGTTTAAATTTATTATTAATAATTTAAATGATGCAATCATTTTTAAAAAGTTTCCATGGGTGTTAAAAGTTCTTCATGGAGCCATCACTGCCAGTGATGAAGCTTTATCTTTGAGAGTATTTTTCTGACCTGGTCCAGCAGATGCAGCCGGGTCACGTACGCCCTCTCGGTCTGCAGGAGCTCACTCGCTATCTTATAGAGCTTGAGCTCTTTGATCGGCTCCTGTTGAAAACAGCCTGTTATTTATTCCCTCTGGGTTACTGAATCTGAAAGCGTGACATGTCTCTGTGGTAATGTAACTTTGGTAATGTTTGCTGCTGGAAAGCCACTAACATTCAAACTAAAACACAACTGTCTGAGTGGAAAAAACAGGGTCATGTGGTCGGCTAGATGGGCCACCTCTGATAAAAATATCTTGATAGCAGTCACACAAAGACTGATGTGCAGCTTTATTTATTCTGTAGTTCAATATGATGAACAGTTTAGCTAGTATTTTCCAAAAACATGACTTTAAACCTGATGCAATGATGCTAAAGTATTGTAACTGGTTTTCATGATACAGTTATGTGGTTCCCACAATACTGTTTTCAGTCAAGAGAGTCCACATCCCGAATCTCTCTGATATTTTGGTCTGTAGATACAGCTTGCATCCCTTTTTCAAGAGACTGCACAGTTCACCTTACATTTACATTTGGATCTGATTGCTTCCCATTCATGTCTGTACAATAAGATGTGTGTTATTAATAAAAATGAACACCTGCAGTAATAATATAACTTAATAATTTACATTTATTTAAATAAGTAATCGTTTAAATAAGGTATTCACTTTTTACAATAATTAATCCAAATACAATTTATTTGATTAAATAGCAATAATAATAATAATTTTATCCTCTCACAGAACGTCTTTAATATATTACAATAATTTATGAATTTACGTCTCACAGGTAAATGTTCAGTAACTAAAAATAAATAATTAAATATTCAATAAAAACAATTATTTAAATAATGTACATTTGAATCATTTAACAACAATTTTAATAAGTTAAAACATTAATAAATTTAGCTATTGATTATTTACAGTACCTTTTGCAATGAGTTTAAGACCAATGCAATTTGTATTATCTTAAAAATAATAATAATATTAGTACATTTTCACCCATTTTATTATATTGCAGCCGAAAACGGCTTTACTTAGCATTAAATGTGCCATTAAATAATTCTGTTGTGATATTACGAACACAAAGTATAAGTGCTAGTGCTAGTGATGCTAGTGATCTCTCTCACTCGTTTGTCTTCATCTTTCTCCATGTTCTGCGTCTCTTCATTTAGGACGTTCTCCTGAGTCTCGTCCTCGTGCTCCTGTCGATCACTGTCCCTCCCGCTGGATTCTGAGGGAGCCGGGAGATGTCCAGACTCGGTGTGACCTTTGACCTCTTCTGACCACCAGCCCGACCAGATGTGCCAGCCGGAGTCCCGCGACGACGTGTGAGAGTAGACGGCGTCTGAACGCTCGGGGCTCAGCGGGGCTTGGATGAGGCGCTCAGCGGGAGAACAGTCTGATGAATCTTTGGTGCCGCTGGAAGAGAGAGAGAGAGAGAGAGAGAAAGAGAGAGAAAGAGAGAGAGAGCTTTAGGTGACAAACACCGTCTCGAGCAGCGCTTCAACAGGAAGTGAAAGTTTCAAAGGCGGAGCAGACGGTTACAGAGAAAACAGAGCGGGAAAATTTCCCCTCACTGTGTGAAGTGTGAACGTTCAGAACTAGTCAACAAACTATGTTTCTCGTTAATCATACAATTCTTACTAGATATCACAAATAATACACTGAATTAAACATAAGATTTTGAAATAGAAAGACTGTAACAGTATTTTACGCCACTCTCTGGTGAACACATGTATGACAGACAGTCAGCAGAAGCTAGACATGAAGGTTTATAATGTTGTTTTGCATCGATTCACTTCAGAAAGTCTCTATTCTGCTCCTGGAGCACTTTTTGTGATGGATGGATGGATGCGCTGTTTTGAGCTTGACCTCTATTCACATATAAAGCTTGGAAGAGCCCAAATATGTTTAATATAACTTTTTGAAAGAAGAAAGTCACGTACATCTGGGATGGCTTGAGGGTGGGTGAGTAAATCATGGCGTCATTTTCATTTTTGAGTGAATATTTACTTCAATATATATATATATATATATATATATATATATATATATATTTTAAAAGCATCCAAGGATGTATATATATATATATATATATATATATATATATATATATATATATATATATATATATATATATATATATTTTTTTTTTTTTTATTATTATTATTATTATTACCTCTATGTGATAATACTGCATTAATTTTTTTTTTATTTCAACTTAATATGTAATTTAAATTACATGGGAATTGTTTTATATAAATTTTATTTTTAAAAAATTACATTAAAAAAAAAGTGTTTTTTTTTTCATACTATTACACAGAACTTATCACTCAAAACACAAAAAAAAAAAAAAAAACTGGAAGTGGAAACTTCCACTGGACTACTTGAGATGGACAGACGAATGAATGAATAAATACAAATGACTTCCCGATTGTTTATTGTGTAAAACAGTGACAAAAAAGAAGTACCATCAGCTGTTCCCCAGTGTTTGTCTAATATAGTTTATGTTTCTGATGTACACACAAATAAAACCCCACACACCTCTTGTCAATATTTCTGTGGTATTTTGAGATCACTGAGGTTCTTCCTTGGGTTATGTCTGTCATCATATCCTTCTCATCCATGATGTTTCCAGCTCAAATCTTCACTGGACACTCGGACTACAATAGAAAATAAAGACTCCATAGATGCTTTATAACAGGTGTTTTTTTTTTTATGACCAGGAAGTAGTTTTTTATTCTTAATAGAAACACCAGGGGTCAGTTTAATTCAATAAACTCAGTGTAATCAATCATTTTTTAATAATTTCATCATTTTAAACAGTATTTTTTTTTAACAGTAATCAAACTCACATACAGGTAATTGTAATCAAATAAATAATTATTTAAAAATGATTATATATGTAATGATTTATATATATAATTTAAAATATATGTAATTATATTTATAGCTATTTTTAATTATTTTAAAATAAATGATAATTTTAAAATCAATCATTTAAATAATTTTGAACAATTTGAATATTTAAAAATATTTTAGAATTTCTGTCCTCTTCTTTCAAATTTTAGATCTTATATTAAATATGGTGAGAAGCCTACACAAAACGTCTTATAGGCACATTTCAATCAACTTTTAGAGATTTCATTAGATTTTTACATTTGTAAGCTTCAAAGGCACAAATATTCCACGTTGTCTCTTAATAAAATATATGAATTATATTTACACAAGAAATTGTGTTTTAAATGTAAAGCATATCACGCCGCTGTCACCATTTGGCATTTCACATGACTACTCGTAATTATTATTATTTTTTTAGTTGAGTTTGTGGGTAAAACCCACGTTGAACAACCCACGTTATCTGAAACATCACTTCCTGTGTTCATAAAGCTGCTATACAGCCAAACCAAAGCACACTACTAGAAACTTTTCAGAAAACCTCCTTTGAATGTCATTAATAAAAGGAGACGGAAGTTCACACAACACACACTTCTGCAAAGCCAGGCACACACCAGTTAACTGATTAAGAAGTTTTTGAGCACGGTGTAAGCTAGCACAGTCCACAGTACAATGTGTGGATTACGTGTTTAGATTCTGAAGTTGGTTTAAAAATGAAGAAATCACCATTTACTGAATGAGTCTTAAACTGAAGGCGACATCTGAAGGATGTTTTTAGTGGAAATCGCTGCTTCCTCTACTGTGCACTTGAACACACATCCTCTTGAGCATCATTGTGTGATTATAGATTTATGAAACTGCTGCAGTGTTTTTGTAATGGCAAGGTAGCATATATCTGACTTATTAAATGAGGATTTCTGTACATTTTGGGAAAATGTCACAATAGTTTTAACTTGGTTAGCATATTAGTCGGCCAAATCATTGGTTTATTGTGTTACCAAAAGTTCATTCCGTTTACATGTAAATAAATAAAAAGCATTAAAGACCATGATATATTTTGTAAAATATGAATTTTAATTAAATTTTGTTATGTGCTTTTCGTCATTTTTATTGATTATTGTTTTTAATGTATTCAGTTAATTTTTTTTCACATGTAATAATTATATTAATATTTTATTTGAATTATCTACAACAATTTCTAATAGTTACAACACTGCGATAAACAGCAGAATCCACATATCCGCTATGAGATTATATTTTACATTACACTGTAGCTTTTATTTTCATATTTTCAGTTTTCACTTTAATTTTAGTTTAATTAAATTTTCTTCTGTGCTTTGTAATTTTTTTTACATTTTTACTCATTTTTAAATATGTCTCTCTCTTTTTTTTTACTAGAATAAAAATATTTTAATAGTTTAAGTTTTATTTAACACTGCAATAAACATAAGACTTTTTTATTATTATACCTTTTATTTTCTTTATGCTTTTTGACATTTTTCTAGGGTTATATACTATTTCTAATTAGCTTTATTTTTATTTAAGCTGAAGTTTTTAATCTAAAATATGCTTTAATTTTTTTCACTGAGTTGCATTTAATTATTAAAACTGTTTCAGTCAAAAATAAGAGCAATGCTATAAACAGCAGTATCCAGATACTGTGTGACAACATGCCCCGCTATAAGATCAGCGTTCATTAAATCAGCTGCATTGCTGCAAAACTTTGACAGCTTCTACTAGTTTCCCCTAATGTCTTTTTGCCGTTTTATAATTCCCAGTGAAGTCCACTTTTCCCTTAATAAATAAAAGACAAATTAATCTCAAATAAAAGCAGCATGATTGACAGAAGCTCATGATCTCAGGAGCTTCCTCAGTGTGTTTTTCTCAGTTCCTCACGCTCTGAGTTCATGACAAAGACTCTCTCACTGTGACGCTTTCAACGACAGACCCACAGAAGGAGAAGTGCTGCATCCACAAGCTCTCAGTGTCATGAGAACCTGAAGAGAAACCTCAGAACAACTCACCGCTTGCACTTTCAACAAATACAACAAATATCACTAGTTTTTAGCAATCAAAAATTTTAGAGATGAGCAGAACCAGGAAATGTATATAATTTTAGATTTTTAAATCACACACAATCACAAATGTAATATTTTGAAAGTATAAATAACAAAAAATAAATAAATAATACAAATTAAGATCTAAAATTCTATAAATATAAAATATGATCCTAACCATATATATATTATATATATATATATATATATATATAATACATTTTATATCTTATCCTTATTTAAGTATATTAATTATATTTAAAATAAATAAAATATCAAATTATATAAATAATATAATATATATATCAAATAATATAAATATAAAATATAATCCTAACCCAGCATATATATATATATATATATATATATATATATATATATATATATATATATATATATATATATATATATATATATATATATATATAATATATATATTTGATATTAATTATATTTAAATAAATAAGTACATACATGAATAAAAAAATATAAAACTTAATAAATGTAACATATAATCCGAACCCTATGTATACAAAAAAAATTATATTCATCATGTTTAAATAAACAAATAAATAAGATATAGAAACTATATAAACATAAAATATAACCCTAACCCTATATATATATATATATATATAATATATATATATATATATATATATATATATATATATATATAATATATATATATATATATATATATATATTAAAATATAAGTAATTAAATTATACATATAAAATAAAAATGATATTTCATTAACTGAAAAGCATAACCATGACAAATGAAAAGCATGTTACACAAATGCACACACACACTGACCTGATCTCTGGTCACACCACTCTTCTCCTAAATCCTGTGAGTTGAAAGTGCACATGACGCCCTCCGATCACTGCATGCCCTCCTCTGGTCTGTTCACTGCATTTCCCTTTTTTCTGCATGAATGGCATGTCTTTACCCAATTATTGTACCAGAAACTGTCGACATTGAGAGTCGTCAAGCCTTGTCCTGTTAGTTTAGATTCACTAACCTGCTTAAAATGGAAAATAAACCCAATTTCACACACACCTGTTGTTACTTGGATCAAATAACAGTACAGGCGATGATCAAGTGTGAAACAGACATCTCATTTGAGATTATAATTCATATGAACGACCCTTATAATTATTCAAAATAATGTGCAGTTTTAATGAGATAAGCCAGTCTCAGGACACATGAGCCTTGTAGTTTTTTGATGGTAAGAAATGTCCAGTCATATGCACAGTATACTAAAAGTGGTTTTACAGTGTCCCTCTGCTGGCAGAAAGTTTCGACCTGAATTACTCCCAAGAGGATCTATATGAAATTCTAAAACATCTTTTATTTCATGTACACAATACATAAAATATAAAAAACAAATACAATATAATATTCCCTCATTTAAAACCACACGATACGATAAAAAATAGCTACAGTTTTGCTGGATGAAAGAAAAGGAAAACTTGCACATTAAAGTCGTGATTTTTGCTGTCGTCTTCACAGACAATACCAGCGACTCATAAGTTTCCACACTGACTGGAACTGCCAGCCACAGAACCAAAGTGAATCCACAATAAACTGAAACACCGTGATGAATGGACACGGAAGGCCAAAATACCGCATGCGCGCTAATTAGGCCGTGAAACATGTCGAATATAGATTAATTAAATTACTGCTTACTATATTAACCATATTGACTAAATAAGCAGCCAGAACAAACAACTTAAAATGTTTCATAGAAAAAAAAAAAAAACACCTGGATACGAATGTCACATTTAATATGAAAATTATAGGCTATTAAACGAAACGCATTTTTTTTCTCAGTTTAACTTTTTCCATAATTTTTTATATATCTTAACTTGTGATTTTATAATAATTTTAGTGGAAAACCCTTTTTTTTTCCTGCATGGTATGTGCGTGGCTCCGTATAGCCTAGACTATACACCGATGACCTACTTCTTCCGATTCTTAAGTGCGCATTCAATGGACACTTAGGCTATCTATCCCATGAGGCCACGGGAGAGAATTTATGAATGAAGCCATGCAACTGATGCAGGTCAGTAGTGGTAGCTAGATGAAGTCTGTCCGAATTTAATTCATACTATCCATATTCACATAGAATGTAGTTTTTAAACAGTTGTTAGTAGCCTAAATATAAATCTAGTACCTACGCAGACATTTCCATTTTTTAACGCACCAGGTGCATTCATGTTTACTTATGAATGGGAAAAATTGCGACACGGAATATGGCGGGAAAATACCCGCCCTCTGATCTGTCTCCGGTCTTCTCAAATAAAGAGCGAATAGCTTAACGGTCGTTTATTCAAAAGAAGAACGTACTCAGAGAGAAGTCATTCTTGCTATTTATTGACATGAACATGATTTGTAATACAGCACCTTATAGAGACTTTTCTGGAGTTTTATGAAATCAATTTATTAGTATATTCATCACAAAGGAAAAATGTTACACTGGATAATATCATGTAGTAGCTAGCCTAGCTAATAGAGAAGTGCAGTAAAGCTGTATTGCTGTTTGCCAGGAAGACTTCACTCAACTACTAAGTTGATAATAAATGTTGTTTGTATTTTGTTTTATTACTATTATTATTTATTAGTTAAATACATAAGAATGAGACTACTGTGACATACATAAATGCATGTAAATTAATTACAATTTAAATAAAAACAATACACCACATGATTAATATACTTCAGATGGCTTCATAGTTGATCAAGTTGGAAGTTTAACTGTCCGAATGTGCATTATGGGATTGTCCAGACCTTTGGACAGTCCGTCAGGAGATCCAGTGTGAGCAGGTTAAGACATTTTAGTGATCCATCTGCAGCA
>NW_020529146.1:0-30145 GCF_003368295.1 Carassius auratus
TTCAAAACATGGTCTTTAATTAAAAGTATGTTATCTGTGACTTTAAACACAAAATAATGGCTAACCTTTTTTTTAAGATTAACAAGTAGCCTGCAAGTTTACCAAATTCTCTGCCCTTTTCCAAAGACCACTTCTCTATTACAAGGCTAAAAGCAAATATCTGGAATAATTGTGATGAGTGACTGTGAGAAAAGAAACTCTTAATTGATGGTTGTAATCAGCAGCCTGGTTCTTCACTTCCCTCGCTGCATTGCAGTATCACTGTCTGTGCCTAATGCTCAAGTACGAATGGCATCAGTGCCTAATTGTCAACCTACCAATAACTGTACACTCAACTGTATAATTGGCCAACAGGTTTCTCCCTGCAGATGGTGGGATGGTGTGTTTGTGTTAAACAGCTGTCCAATCCGACAGAAATGTTCCCTCCGCAATTTTATTCAAGCCTGAAAACCATGATGTAATGAAAGCAGCAAAAGATGTAACGTACATAACAGATTAAAATATATCGCTAGAGAAAAGTTTAACATTTCACTGTAAGATTGAGTTATACCATTGTGTTACATACAAGGTCAAAAAAAACTATAAACATACGCGTATGAATCTTTCAACATAGCATGCATTTAGAAAATAGATGATTAGTGAATTTTTATTTCATGTTCACTTGAATGGGTGTGAATTGAGTGTTATGGCAAGAGAAAACGAATATTAGATTTCCCTGTCATCTTAAATTTGGTTTATTCCTCACATAAAGTTATTATACGTCATCAAAAAAACTAAAGCACGGCAAAATAGTTGTATGGAACCCTTTTCACATGTCACACACCTGGACTCATTTAATGTGTTTTTGCCCGTGACCCAGTTTCTGTCTTTCCATGTTTGATTAGTTTCCAGGTGTGTCCATTATCTTCCTCATGTGTTCCATGTCCCTGTTAATTTAATGATTCCATCCACCTGTGTTTCCCCAATTATCTGTTGTTCATAAGCCGTGTCCCTGCAGTTCTGTTTTGTCGGGTCTTCTCACTTGTGCTCACTTGTGAACATTTGCTACTTACGTGTGTCTACCTCTGTGCTCCATGTTGGATATCCCCTGTGTTGGATATATTAAAAGCCTTATTCCGTTTATCCTCGACTCCGTATTCCTTCAGGCAGCGTAAAACCGTGACAGAAGACCCGACCTAAAGAAGAAAATAGAAAACTGCGTGTTTTTTTCCCTCCGTTTTGTTTTTGTGTTTTCAAAGTCTTTTTGTTTCGTAGTGTTCTATGGATCCCCTCTATCGTCCCGAATTCCTCATCCTCCTGCTGAAGCAGGAAGGACGTTCTCTCGAGGACCATTCCAGACAGTTTCTCCTATTAGCTAATGCCACCAGCTACCCGGACGGCGCGCTCTGCACCTTCTACAACACCAGCCTGAATTCCAAATGCAGAGCGTTGTCGTCCGAAGATGGTCCTCGAGAGGATTTCGCCGCATTCGTGGAGTGGACTCTGGCGAGAAATGGCTCATCTTTCACCATCTGCCCCATAGAGGATCTCGCCAGTCCCACTCCCGACCCAGAGGCCAGCCAGCCACCATCACGCCGCACGGAGCCAGAGCCCACCGCAGCCGCAGAGTCCGAGCCATCCACTGACAGGGAGCCGGATCTCGAGAGCGCGACTGACCAGGTGTGTGAGCCGGCAACACTGTGCATCGTGGGAGTCCTCGTGGAGATCGAGGGCGTGGAGGAAAGCCCTGCCCACACTCCTGCGACTGAGGGTGAGCTATATGCAGTCTCTGAAAGTCATATGGAGCAAGCTCTGGATCTGATGGACAGGGATTACCTCCGTAGACCAAATATTCCTGTTTCCCCGCTGGTTCCGTCCAGCCCTGATTCCCCTGTATACCCTCTCAGTCTCCCACTCCTACCTCCTCCAGTCATTTCCTCTGCTCCATTTCCGCTGGTTCCGCCCAGCCCTGAGTTTTCTGTTTCTCCGCTGGTTACGCCCAGCCCTGAGTTTTCTGTTTCTCCGCTGGTTACGCCCAGCCCTGAGTTTTCTGTTTCTCCGCTGGTTACGCCCAGCCCTGAGTTTTCTGTTTCTCCGCTGGTTACGCCCAGCCCTGAGTTTTCTGTTTCTCCGCTGGTTACGCCCAGCCCTGAGTTTTCTGTTTCTCCGCTGGTTACGCCCAGCCCTGAGTTTTCTGTTTCTTCGCTGGTTCCGCCCAGCCCTGAGTTTCCTGTATCTCCGCTGGTTCCGCCCAGCCCTGAGTTTCCTGTATCTCCGCTGGCTCCGCCCAGCTCTGAATCTTCTGTTTCTCCGCTGGTTCCGCCCAGCCCTGAGTTTTCTGTTTCTCCGCTGGTTCCGCCCAGCTCTGAATCTTCTGTGTCTCCGCTGGTTCCGCCCAGCTCTGAATCTTCTGTGTCTCCGCTGGTTCCGCCCAGCTCTGAATCTTCTGTGTCTCCGCTGGTTCCGCCCAGCTCTGAATCTTCTGTGTCTCCGCTGGTTCCGCCCAGCTCTGAATCTTCTGTGTCTCCGCTGGTTCCGCCCAGCTCTGAATCTTCTGTGTCTCCGCTGGTTCCGCCCAGCTCTGAATCTTCTGTGTCTCCGCTGGTTCCGCCCAGCTCTGAATTTTCTGTGTCTCCGCTGGTTCCGCCCAGCCCTGAATCTTCTGTGTCTCCTGTATTCCCTCCCAGCCTCCCTCTCCCGCCTCCTCCCAAACCTGCTGGTCCCTCTACTCCTCTTTCGCTGGTTCCGTCCAGTCCTGATCCTCCTGTCCTCCGTCCCATCCTTCTCCTCTCTCCTCCTCCTAGACCAGCCAGTTCCTCGTCATCCCTGCTGGTGCCAGCCAGTCCCGCAGCTCACCCTCAGTCCGCGCCATCGGGGCGCGGTGGTTCGCCGCTGGACTGCCAGTCTCCAGCTCTGCCTTGGCGGGTTAAGGCCCTGTCTCCGCCTCCAGCCTCCGAGCCCTGGACTCCTCCTCGGTCCTTCGACCCAGCGGCTCCGCCTTGGCTCTTAGCTCCCTCGTCTCCACCGTGGCCTGTCATCCCACCTGCTCCACCGGGCTCCCTCGTCCCTCCGGCTCCACCTTGGTCAGTCGTCGACCATCCGCCGCCTCGGGACTCCACTCCTCTGGTTCCACCTCGTCACTCCATCCCTCCGGCTCTGTCAGGCTCCTCCTTCCCTCCAGTTCCACCTCCATCCTCGGTCACTCCGGCTCCACAGCGGTCTGCCAGGACCCCGCCTCTGCCTTGGTCGCCTGAGCCTTCAGCTCCACCTAGGCCCTCCGGATCCTCGACGTCACCCTGGCTCTGCGGCTGTGCTGCTCCATCTTGGGCTCCTCACCCACCGGTGCAGTCTCCGCCTGTCGGCCCCCTGGTGTCGTCGACCCTTCCTTCACCATGGCTCCTCCCGCCGTCGACCCCACCTTGGATCTCCGTCCTGGCTGGTCTCTGGTGGACCATCTGGCTCCTCCTGCTCCTGTCTCCTCCCTGGCTCCTTCCTCCGTCGTCTCCTCCCTGGCTCCTCCTTCTGTGGTCCCTGTCTGCTGGCCCCCTCCTGGAAGTCCGTCCTCCACCGGAACCTCCTCCCAAGTTCCCACCTACGCCTCCCCCTGTTGTTTCTACGGTGCGAGGACGCACCTACCGGGAGGGGGGAGTACTGTCACACACCTGGACTCATTTAATGTGTTTTTGCCCGTGACCCAGTTTCTGTCTTTCCATGTTTGATTAGTTTCCAGGTGTGTCCATTATCTTCCTCATGTGTTCCATGTCCCTGTTAATTTAATGATTCCATCCACCTGTGTTTCCCCAATTATCTGTTGTTCATAAGCCGTGTCCCTGCAGTTCTGTTTTGTCGGGTCTTCTCACTTGTGCTCACTTGTGAACATTTGCTACTTACGTGTGTCTACCTCTGTGCTCCATGTTGGATATCCCCTGTGTTGGATATATTAAAAGCCTTATTCCGTTTATCCTCGACTCCGTATTCCTTCAGGCAGCGTAAAACCGTGACATCACAGTCCCTAAATAATGTTTTTGTAACATTGGGATCAGCAAATAATAAAGTAATGAGTAAATGATGACCGAACTTTTAGTTTAACCCTAAAAGTTGACCATTAGGTAACCAAATTCTTTGAAACGTATTGAATAAAAGTGATAAGAACTGCTAGAGTGATGTTACCTTATGAGAATGCATTCATTCTAGTTATTTTGGCTGCGTCGTAGTAGCCACTCCATGAAAACAACAAACCAACCATTTACGCAGTTATTTCCCAGCACGTTTTACTCACAGACACAAACTGTCTCTCTCCCCAAATATTCATTATGTTTTTAGAGTTTGTTTATACATGTTTAATTATTTACTCGTCCTGAGCCACTGTGAGGAAGTTAACTCCCCTCCGCTCAAACAGCTGCTCAGGACCAGGAGCCGTCCAAGAGAGAGCCAATCAGATTTACTAACCGTTTTGTGACCAGTCCTGAGCTTTCATCCGTAGTTATTCAGCTTGATTTACAGACACAAAACAAATCCTAAATCAGTTCCAAGTGCCTGCCAATGCCTTTTATCTACTAAGCCGTGGCGGTATTGTCACAGAGTGAGTTTTACAGCCTAGTCTATGGCTTGGCCCTTTCGTTTTTATAGAGCACATTAAAACTCCATCTATATATCAGGCCTGGCCTCTACTGAAACTGGTCCCTAGAGAACCGGCAAGCGGGGCTGTTAATGAGATAATTCTCTTCTAATGACCTCTACTTTATTTGAAGGTGAAGACTTGAATGACATTCTGAGAAAAGCCACTGCAACTCTTTCTCGCTCTTGCAGTCTCAGTCTTTAGCAATGCTGGCTGCTGGGGGCAAAGGCGGCCCTTCACTCTGAGGCATCTCTTCTTCTGACTTCTCTCACGGAAACTGCAGGCGCCGCACTGAATTAATCAGGCCATTCCAGGAGCAGATCTTCAGTGCCCGAGTTTAGTCCAGGTGTGACTCTCACTATTAGAACATGAATAAAATGACTTTTCTAGGTACAGTGTAAATTGAAGCACTAAAGCTTAATAAAGAATTTATACAAATGCCTAAGTGCCATTAATCTAGGACCTGTTTCCCTGGCGCCTGTTGCATATGGAATGAGGAGGTGTTCTCGAGTGGCCTTTTACAGGCCCATGTGATGCATTAAAGTTATAGAAATGGAAGCTGTTTAAGGTCTATTAACAATGCTTGCATGCATTTGCATGTTTTATTTTTGGTGTAGGGCAATTGATTTGGCATGTGTTTTAAAACAATGAAGTTTTAAAATAGTAGCTGAGTATACATGAGGGCTGTCAATTGAATAAAAATGTTAGTATAGTCCTGTCGGTTTTTTGTTTTGGAAATAAGTCTATTGTTGTCATGGAACGTTCTGCTACGCCCTCCTCTGGCGGTATCAGATCCCTCTCTCCTGAATATTAGGACTGCATTTCCCAGTGTCCCTCTCCCCAATCATCCTCGTCTAACCCTGCTTAATTACCTTGATTACCTTCTAGTATTTTCACCTGCACCTTGTGTTCTCCCCTTTATATTGACTGCTATTCCCTTTTATATTTTGTGAAGTTTTGATTTACCCCTGGTCTGTATTGTTAGTATCTCTGATCGTTGTTACCCTATTGAGGAGTTTATCTAAGTTCTCTACGAACGTCTGCTTAAGTTCCTTTTCATTGCCAGCCTGAGTTTATGTCAGCTGTTCTCTGCTTACTCACCTGTATTAATAAACTGCTGCAGATGGATCTAACTGACTCCGCCGTTTCATCACAGAAAACTTCACCTACTCAAGATCCAGCAGAGTTTCGTCACCTCGCCAATGAGGTTTCATCCCAGGCAGCGGTGCTCGCTTCACATCAGCGGCAGCTGGTAAAACTAACCTCGCTCACAGAGGAACTTGTCAGATCTGTTCAGGCACTAACCCCGCAGATTGCAGCGGCTAATCAGGTCGCAGCTCCCACCGCACCTGTCCCTCCGCTGCCAGTCGTGAGTACGATCTCAAACAATCCAAGATTATCCCTGCCTGAAAAGTATGACGGTTCACCCTCCACTTGCAAGGGATTTTTGTTGCAGTGCGAGCTCTATCTAAGCCAGCAGGCTCCAGAACATCGCACCGATGAGGGCCGCATCTTTCTCATCTGCACCCTGCTTACGGGAAAAGCGCTGGAGTGGGCAACGGCACTATGGTCAGGAGGTCAGCTCACGTCTATTTCCTATGATGCTTTTGTCACCCTATTCAGGGAGGTGTTTGAGCACCCAGCTGGAGGAAAGGATCCAGGGGAACTGTTACTCGCCCTGCGGCAAGGGAATTCCACTGCAGCGGATTACACTCTCTCCTTTCGTACGCTCGCCGCTCAGACCGGCTGGGGGGAGGATCCTCTCAAACTACTGTATCGGAAGGGGTTGAATACGGAGCTGCAGGGGGAACTTGCTTGTCGTGATGATGGAAAGACTCTCAGTCAGATCATGGAACTTGCCATCCGGCTCGATCATCTCATCCGGGCTCGCCGCACTCCAGTCAGGACCAGCCTGAATTTCAACCCGGTATGCACCTCAGAGCCCGAGCCCATGCAGATTGGATACACCCAGCTCTCCGAGGCGGAACGTGAGAGGAGAAGGCGCAATCGTTTATGCATGTACTGCGGTCTGGCTGGTCATTTCAGGGCTTCCTGCCCGGTGAAACCCACTTCTCGGAACCCCGCTGCGGTGAGTCCACGTTCACTCTCTTCCCAAGCTCTCATTGTGGAAATTTCGTTAATTATTAATGGGCAGGTTATAAAATCGAGGGCTTTTATAGACTCGGGAGCTGCTGGAAATTTTATTGACGCAACCTTTGCAAGAACTCATAAAATCTCTCTCCGCTCTTGTGAACCCTCTGTGACAGTGACAGCTTTGGACGGGCGCCCCCTGGGGACAGGGGAGCGCCAGTATATCACACCACCTCTCACCCTCAGCATCGGCTCGCAACATAGGGAGACCATCCAATTCTACACTATTCATTCACCACTTCATCCTATGATTCTGGGGTTTCCGTGGCTGGAGAGACACAACCCGCAAATTTCCTGGTCTGAGAGGAGGATTACCCAGTGGTCTTCGTCGTGTCTGAATAAATGCATGCCCGCTGTCCAGGGTCCTGAATTGAGTGCCAGCCCCTCCGTGGACGTTAATCTACAGGAAATCCCCGCTGTTTACCATGACCTTGCCCAAGCATTCAGCGAGCGGGAAGCCTCACACTTACCTCCCCATCGTGCTGTTGACTGTGCTATTGAGCTCCTGCCGGGTACCATGCCACCACGCGGTCGTGTATACCCCCTATCTCAGCCAGAGACCGAGGCCATGAATTTGTATATAGAGGAACAGCTTGCCAAAGGCTTCATTACCCCCTCAACATCTCCTGCTTCTGCCGGTTTCTTTTTTGTCAAGAAGAAGGATGGGGGTCTCCGACCGTGCATAGACTATCGGGGTCTCAACGAGATAACTGTCAAATACCGGTATCCTCTTCCTCTGGTCCCAGCTGCTCTTGAAATGCTCCGCACGGCCCGATATTTCACAAAGCTCGACCTACGAAATGCTTACAACCTTATTCGTATTCGGGAGGGTGATGAGTGGAAGACGGCGTTTTCAACAACCACCGGCCATTATCAATATCGGGTCATGCCGTTCGGCCTTTCCAACAGTCCTTCAGTTTTTCAAGCGTTTGTCAACGAGATCTTCAGAGACCTGCTCAATCGGAGTGTAATTGTGTATATTGACGACATCCTGATTTATTCAGACAACCTTGAAACGCACGTTCAGGATGTGCGAGCTGTTCTCAAACGCCTCATCGAGCACCAGTTGTATGCCAAGATACAGAAGTGCGAATTTCATCAGACGCGGATCTCGTTCTTGGGTTACATCATCAGCGCAGACGGAGTTGTGATGGATGACAAAAAGGTACAAGCTGTGGTTAACTGGCCTCGTCCCACGTCAGTAAAAGAGCTTCAGCGCTTCTTGGGCTTCGCAAACTTTTACCGCCGATTCATTCGAAATTTCAGCATGATTGTGGCTCCTCTCACTTCTTTACTCCAAGGAGGAGGAGGACGTTTCCGCTGGTCATCGGAATGCACTGCGGCATTTGAGAGTTTAAAGAAGAGATTCACCACATCACCCATTCTCCATCACCCAGATCCTGAGAGAGAGTTTATTGTGGAAGTGGATGCTTCTAACACGGGCGTGGGTGCCATTCTGTCACAACGTCATGGTAGTCCAGCTAAAATGTACCCCTGCGCATTTTATTCCCGTAAACTCAATGCAGCCGAGCGCAACTATGATGTGGGCGATCGAGAACTTCTGGCGATGAAGGCTGCCTTTGAAGAGTGGAGGCACTGGCTGGAGGGGGCGTGTCATCCTTTCACTGTGCTTACGGACCACAGAAATCTGGAGTATCTCAAATCCGCCAAATGTCTGAATGCTCGCCAGGCGCGCTGGTCTCTCTTCTTCTCCCGATTTAATTTCAGAGTCACTTTCAGACCAGGTTCTAAGAACGGCAAGGCGGATGCTCTCTCACGCCAGTTCGACCGTAAGGACGAGTGTTCTGAACCAGTTCCCATTCTGCCCTCATCTCTCATTGTCGCACCAGTACAGTGGGATCTAATCACGGAGGTTTCTACAGCTCAGCAAAAACAGCCCGTACCACCGGAATGTCCGGGGGACCGCCTCTTTGTTCCTCCCGAGCTCCGCGACCGTGTCCTCCAATGGGTTCATTGCACTCCCAGCGCGGGGCATCCAGGTATCACGGCCACCACTCAGCTAGTCTCCAATCGCTTCTGGTGGCCTTCCCTTCGAGCTGACGTGATCAAGTTTGTTCATCAGTGTTCCACCTGTAACATGGTCAAGTCTTCTCACCTGAAACCAGCTGGTCTCTTACAGCCTCTGCCGGTACCGCAACGCCCTTGGTCCCATATCGCCGTGGATTTTGTCACGGACCTTCCTCAGTCCCAGGGTTTCAACACCATCCTCTCGGTAATAGACCGGTTTTCAAAATCATGCCGTTTCATCCCTTTGTCTGGTCTTCCCACAGCCTTAAAGACCGCCGAGGCCCTCCTCAATTATGTGTTTCGGCTTTTTGGCCTTCCTGAGGACATTGTAACTGACCGAGGCCCTCAGTTTACTTCTCGTGTATGGAGGGAACTATGCTCAAAGCTCAATATTAACGTAAGCCTCACCTCGGGCTACCATCCTCAGGCCAACGGGCAGGTTGAGAGGTTGAATCAGGACCTAACTCGTTTCCTACGGACCTATTGCCATCAAAATCAGCAGGAGTGGAGTCGTTTCCTTGTATGGGCTGAATACGCGCAGAATTCGTTAGTTAAGCACGCCACTGGACTGACACCGTTTCAGTGTGTCCTGGGATTTCAGCCTCCGCTCTTCCCGTGGGCGGGCGAGCCCTCCGATCTCCCGGCGGTAGATTCCTGGCTTCGGCGCAGCGAGACCACTTGGGATGCTGCTCATGTGCATTTACAGCGGGCCATTCGCAAATATCAGCACTGCGCGGATCGCAGGCGACGCGGGGGTCCCCGGTACCGTCCCGGGCAGTGGGTGTGGCTTTCAGCCCGAGATCTCCGTCTCAAACTACCCAGCAAGAAATTATCCCCTCGCTTCATTGGTCCTTTCAAGATTCTGCGCCAGATCACCCCGGTCTCATTTAGGTTGGCTCTTCCCTCTCATTACAAAATCTCACCTACCTTTCATGTGTCTCTTTTCAGACCCGCAGTCACCCCCAGGAGAGAGGAGGGTCAGGAGGGGAACACACAGGTGCAGAATCCTCCCATTGAGGTTGGCGGTGCGGAGGCCTACCGGGTGCGAGCAGTACTGGACTCCAGACGACGTGGTGGGGCTTTACAGTACCTTATTGACTGGGAGGGGTACGGTCCAGAGGAACGGTCCTGGGTCAGGTCGCAGGACATTCTGGACCCCTCTCTACTTACCAGCTTTCATCGTGACCATCCTGACCGACCTGCTCCCAGACCCCGAGGAAGACCCCACCGACGTTCTGGTCCTCGCTTCCGGAGCCGCTCGCAGGGGAGGGGCTATGTCATGGAACGTTCTGCTACGCCCTCCTCTGGCGGTATCAGATCCCTCTCTCCTGAATATTAGGACTGCATTTCCCAGTGTCCCTCTCCCCAATCATCCTCGTCTAACCCTGCTTAATTACCTTGATTACCTTCTAGTATTTTCACCTGCACCTTGTGTTCTCCCCTTTATATTGACTGCTATTCCCTTTTATATTTTGTGAAGTTTTGATTTACCCCTGGTCTGTATTGTTAGTATCTCTGATCGTTGTAACCCTATTGAGGAGTTTATCTAAGTTCTCTACGAACGTCTGCTTAAGTTCCTTTTCATTGCCAGCCTGAGTTTATGTCAGCTGTTCTCTGCTTACTCACCTGTATTAATAAACTGCTGCAGATGGATCTAACTGACTCCGCCGTTTCATCACAATTGTCTTCACTAAACCTGCAATTATTTGATAAAAAAAAAAAAAAATATATATATATATATATAGTTAAAAACTGTAACATTGCAACATTATTACAATTTTAAATATAATTCATCCCTAAAAAAGTAATCATCAAGTAAAAATCATTCTAATATGATTTTGTGTATATGTGTGTTGATGTTTCTTGAAAAGTTATGCAGCTTAATATTTTTTATGTTACATTTCTTTTCAGGTGCATATGATCATCAAACATTGTTTTCTTTTAAAGGAGTATGTTTGTCAAATTTCCAAATGGCTCTCTTGGAGAATCTTGCTCAATAACACAACTGACTCTCCACATTGAGTAAGCAGGAGGAAAAGCCACTATAGCCAAAGCGGTTCATACAGCCCCAGCGGGTTTTTATAACCAACAACAGTCATTTTTAGCCCTGCGTGAACTGACTTCTGCATTCCTCGCAGAGTAACAGCATTTATATCATAGACAGAAAGGAGGGAAGAGGGCAGAGAAGGAAGCCAGCTTCTGAGTTTCAGAGGCTGTCACTAAACTAGCCGATGTCGTGCTTATCCCTTGTTCCCATCCTCTTGTTCCTCAATTCCCTAATTTCGCCCTCATACAAGCCACTGCTGAAAAACATTCCATTCGCAACTCATTATTTTTTCAGTCTGACAACGATTGTCACTTTGGCTCCCCTGAGTCAAAAATAAAATACCAGCTTTTTTTCTTCTTCTTCTTTTTATTCCCACTTAATATTCTCCAGCTTTGTCCTAAGACATCTTCATTACTCACAGGTGAGTCCTGGGGAAGTGTGTGTGTGTGTGTGTGTGTGGTAACTACTGACAGTCCACAAATACTTTAATATTCAAGAAACATCAACAGAAATAGTTATACACCTGTTCTGTTCCAAAACCTAGTAAAAAACGTAAAGATAGTTCACTTAATTTACTCACCCTCATGTAATTCTGAACCAATGAATTAATGCACTGCGAATTAACTAACAATGGATGGCTGTATTTTAATTGACTAACATTAACAAATATTAATAAATACCATTGTTCATTGTATGTTCATGCAAGTTAATACATTAACTAACATTAACTAATGCAGTGCTGATTAAATAAATCAAATATTAAATTACTTGGATTATTTACTAGATTATTAAATACAATGTATTTCATTAGTTTCAGCAATATATATATATTATTTCAGTGCATCAGTAAAATGAATATGCACAAATGTTAGAGTTAGTAAGGTCTCTGCTAAAAAAAATATTTTCTGGCACCTGGTGTGGATCAAATATAAATGCTTTTTTTGTTTTTGCATTCTCCACCATTCCTTTGCCCTGCTGATGGTCGATGATATGCTGGATGAGCAGAAAAAGACACATGGCTGTGCTGTAGTCACAAACTATCAGTCTTGCTAGGTAGAGTGTTCCAAACAGGTCATTTATGAAGTTTCATGACGGTTATGATGCTTATAGCGAGGCAGCTCATTAGGTTGTGAAGCAGATTCACAACTGCTTGATAGCAAGTCAACACATTCATCAAATGTTGCAATCCATGTCTTTCCATTTTATTTAGTGATGTTATTAATCTTTGGAGCATGACAAACAGTTTAATCTATCACGTAGCACATATTTACAGATGCCATGGATGGTCGAACCCAGGTGACAAAATGATTCGCTAGTTCATAATGTTCTCTCAATACCCATCTTATGACAGATAAACTTTCCATGACATCTAGTAGAAAGTAATTACTTAGAATAATGCTAAAACAACTGAGTTTGCCGTTTGTGTTTATCTGGCAAAATTGAGGCGCTCACAGGTATGCCGCACGGTATTATGGGATACACATATTCCTTGGGAAAGTGGCGGTTCCCAAGACAGAGCTGAAATTTTAATTAGCATTGGTTTCAGTTTGGGTCGCTAACACGGACATCTATATGTGTGTGCTCAATATTTAATTAAATGGCTCTTGCTTTACAGCATCCTGCAACCCAACTCCCAATTCCCCAACAATACCTTTACGGCCAAAAGGCTTCTTCATTAATCAGTCCAAATTAATTAAAGGGCCACAATCAAACTCACTCTAAACAATGCTCTAAAAAAGATTTTATTAGCTGCAAAGATTATTCAAATCACATTCGCATTTCTGAGTGGACGCTGGACCATTTGTATCACTGCAAACTAGTACTGGTACTTCACAATACACTCTCTCTTAATGTGGTCCTTACTTACTGTACACAGATATAAAATGCAAAAAAAATTTAAGAACAGCCAGCCTTGTGACACTTGCCTGCAGAAATTACATTATCTGCCCTATCATCAATGTTATATTTGCAAATCAGTGTTATTTTAGTATTGTTTATGATATTATATAATAGTACTACTATTATAGTATTTATTAATATTTAGAATTTAATTATGTGAATTTGAATTGTCATTGTAATTTTAAGGACAATTTCTGTATGTAACTGTCATTTTTATTAGTTTTTTTTTACTAATAAATTATATATATAATAACTTGCACAAATTTTTAATCAACTTTTAGCTTTAGTAATTTTTGTACTTAAGAAACTTATTTTATTTCAGTTATTTGCAAAGGCAGTAATCTTACATTTTTGTTTAAGTTTTTTAATTAAAAATGTTTCCATCTAATATTTATATTTTAATTTTAATTCAGCTTTATTTGATATTAACACTTTTTTTATTTTAGTCTTAGTCTAGCACTGTTAGAAATCACCCTAACCCTAATTTAAATTTTGATACGAGTCTTTTTTTCTTCCTTTATTTTTTTATTTTTTATTTTTTATTTTTTTGCATTTAGCTTACATTTTATTATTTCAGGGTTTATAAATATATATATATATATATATATATATATATATATATATATATATATATATATATAGTATTTAAAACTCTTTTATTTAAGTTACATGCCAAGACAATACTTTCATATTTCTTTTTTTTTCCTTTTTATTTTTTTTACTGGATGTATTTCGATTTTTTTCCATTCTAAGATATCTATTTACATTTTTCACCTTTATTTTCATTAATTAATTTTATTATTATTATTTATTTAACTATAAAACACTGTTAACAATTTACTTTACAGATTAAGAAATATTTGGGAAATAGGGTAAAAAGAATAAAGTTTTAAAGAGATAATAAAACAGGATTATCTCATTTTAGGTTACATTTAATATTTTCTTTCAGAGATATTTTTTACTAAGGGGTCTAGGTATAGATATTTAATAATTCCACATACATATTTAAGATTTTCTTGTATTTAACTAAAAGATGCCCTCAGTAAGAAAAAGAGGTTTCTGTAAACATGTCTTGCAGTCAAGATTGGATTAAAATCCCACCAAGAATTGTATGATTCCTGCAGCTGTTTGATAAGGACCGCACACATAAACAGAGTATGGATAATGACTTCTGCTCAGGTTTGACAAGGACATCCAAGGAGAGCTATAAGTGTACATGTCACACTTATGCGTGTTCTTTAAAGTCTGTGTAGGAGAGCATGACCTGGATCCCGATCTTCTTTTGTGTTCTCCACAAAATTACAGCATGCAAGTATAAAAATGACAGAATATTTATTTTTGAATGACTACAGTATTCATTTAACTGATTGCAATCCCATCAGTACAAACCGCAAATAACACCCACTATTTCTCTAAATGGACTACTTTCAGTTCTTCATGTCACAGGAAGGTGGGCTGCTTTTATTGCAATGGATTTGGAAACACAACCTCTTTCTCTCCTCTGGAGCAGACCGTGTTTCTGGTAAATTAACCCATCAGAAGTAGAAGTGCTTGAATTTCAACACTTTCAGCTGCATCACCACACTCTCTGTCTGACAGGCCTGAAACACGAAGGTGACCGGAGGAGAGATTTGGGGGAAGGGAGCTCATGTAATAATGTTAACTTCTTAGATTTTCATCTAATAATATGAAAATAAATACACTCAGTTGGCCTTGACATGAGGTGCAGAGGATATGGATCTCCCAAACCATTAATATCATTCCCCACAATGACTGACTATTACATTTAAAAGAGGAAGTGTGATTATCACTTAATGATAATGTCAAATTTCTATACAGTACTAAAATGTAAAACACTGGATATCCAGAAAAGTAAAGGACAGTTGAACAATTTTTCAGTATTAAATTGATACATTAAATTGATCAAAAGTGACATATTAGCATATTAGAAAGATTTCTGAAGGATTACGTGACTGAAGCTTGGAGTAATGGTTTTGGAAAATTCAGCTTTCATATCATAACAGAAAACTGTTATTTTAAACGGAAATAATATTTCACAGTATTACTGATTTTACTGTATTTTTGATCAAATAAATGCAGCCTTAGTAAACATGAGATACTTTTTTTTCAAAATCAATAAAAATCTTACAACCCACTTTTGAATGGAATAGTATCTATCTATCTATCTATCTATCTATCTATCTATCTATCTATCTATCTATCTATCTATCTATCTATCTATCTATCTATCTATCTATCTATCTATCTATCTATCTATCTATCTATCTGGTCTGTAAACAGAGACTCTGCTGTCCTGCATCTCTTTGCTTTGCAGGCTTAAATAATATTGCTGGGCTTGAATAGGCTTGGTTCAGTGTATGATGGGGACCGAGCGGAGAGGGGCAGTCGTCCCATTCTCAATTACGAGGAATTCATCTCAGCAAGATGGAGAAAGCGCACCCGGGCTCACTATGTCTCCCACCAATCGCCCGCTATTCACAGACACAACATCTGCTCTCGCTAACAGAGATGTATGCATCAGCCCCTCTCCCTGCTTGTGTACTTTCATTTCAGGAAAATAAGACACTTTGCCGTCTTCCTGCTCTGTCAAAACTACATAATTACTCTGAATAAGGCTCTGCAAAGCGGAAAAGGGAGAAGATGTTTGTTGCTATCTTTAAAGCCCCAGCTGCACTTGTCCATGTTTTGTAAGTGTTTGAATTCGGATAGTTTCGCTAACGAAGATGCTCGCGGAACGGGTGGAGGCGAGAGAGCGTAATCTTCGTCTTGATTGGTTTTAACAGCCCTCTCTTCATCACTGAAGTGTGTGGAAAGTGGAGGTGTCTATTTTCGACTCTTGTGTAGTGGAGGACTTCGATGCACATACTTTTAATCAGCTTCCTCTGTGCAAATGATGCCAGGGAGGGAGTCTATTTTCCCTAGCTTTGAGGAACATAAAGACCTCAGGGAATAGTTTGGTTATAAGATACAGAAATGAAAACAGGAAATTACACCAAAAATAAACAGTTTACGCTTTTGCTATGCTGTTTATCTGTTTGAACGTTAGCATGAAAGCTGGATTGTAATTGTAGATTAAATGGCTTTTAGTTTTGTTATGTGTGTGTACCAGAAACGCAGTGGCACATATTTTATTAAATATGCATAAATATTGTTGGAAGTTTGAAGTTAAGATGCATTAAACTAAGGCATTTATAATTTTACAAAATATTTATATTTCAAATAAATGCTGTTTTGTTGTTGTTTTACTTTTCTATTCATCAAAGAATCATGGGGGGAATAGGAGAATGGGAAAATGTGAATGTTTTGTGAAGGACACTGCTGAAAATTCAACATTGCATCACAGGGATAAATTAATATGTATCAAAGAAAATAGTTATAATGTGATATTATTTCACAATATTACAGTTTTTCCTTTATTTCTGATTAAATAAATGCAGTCATGGTGAATATACAAGACTTTCATAAACAAATAAATTACACTAAACTAGAGCATTTCATATCATATCATATATACTGTATATACTGTGTATATATGCTGCTATAATTAGAGTTAGCTTTTGAAACACTGGAAAAAGTTTTTTAGAGTCTATAAATGGGTTTCCTTTAATCGACCTCAGAGGATATGATTTCCTTTTCATCAGAGGAAAAATGGCTACAGGTTTCCATTAGAAATTATCTGATTTAGTCCCAAAACTGTTTCAATTAGAAAGTGCAAGGGACCCTGCACTCCTTTTGTATCACATTTCACACAGAGGAAGCAGCTAGGCTCTGTTTCCTGTCCTCTAATCTCAAGTATCTCTTTACTGCCAGCCGCATGATAGATGTTGGCTGGATTGCTACAGTCTGTGGCTTTGAGAATTACCCAGGCCTGGCCCATGGTTCCCACCCCCAACCCACAAAAAAAAGTCGAGCAATCATGTCGCAAGAGCCCTTGCCATTTTTCACGGAGATAGTGTTTTGATTGCCTGGGAAGAAAATAATACCATTTACTTCTCTAAATTGCCAGGCTGGATTTCCATTGGCTGAGAAGGAAGCCCCAGTATAAACATAACTCTCTCCTTGGCCTTTCACTTCCTCTCCTCCTCATCCAGGTGAAGCTCTGTTTAGTCAAAAAGTGTTTGAATGCTGAGCTTTCCAGACCTGAAAAACAGTCTTTAGAGCTAAAGGACTCCCAGATAGACGGGCAGAGTGGACTACTTGCAAACAGCAGGTGTTTACAGACGTGTTTTGCGAAATGAGACTCTCTCACCGGGATGAACTGAACAATGTCAGAAGAGGTTTAAAGGTTAACCTTAACCATGACTTAAAACTTACTGTGCTTTCAGAAAGCAACTTGACATGGCATGGCGACACCGATAGAAGCATAGGTATTAAATTCCATCCTTCTTTTGCATAAATTGACACTGGATTATAACAGGTTTATGTAATCAGTCAATAATCAAAGGTACAATCTCATACAAGTGTACAGAAGCTGCTTGCAAATAAGTTTAAACTCAACAGATGGACACTGAAACCACACTGAACAAAGAGCCTTTAAAAAGTTATACTTAGAGATTCGCCCAAAAATGAAAATTCTTTCATCATATTCTTTTGTATTCTTCAGGAAGAAAGTCATACAGGTTTGGAGTGGCATAAGGATGAGTAAATTATGACAATTTTCATTTTTTTATGAACTCTTTATTTGAATACTTTATATGTAACATTTTTAGGTTTCCTGACCATTTTCCACTGTATTCGCTTCAAGTGTAATCAGTGAAATTTGCTCTCGCAGCTCTGTTTCTCGTCACTTTTGTTTCAGGGTTAAAGGTTAGGTGGTCTTGTCAGAATAAATGACCCTGCGAAACACTGGGGTCAAATAGATATAAATAAATATCTCTCTAAGCAGTTCTTACAAGGCATCTATATCATTTCTATGATAAAAGTGTGAAGCATTCCCAGAGGTGGGTAGTAACGGGTTACATTTACTTTGTTACATTTACTTGAGGAAATTGTTTTCGGAAACTAATACTTTTGGAGTATATTTAAAGATGGGTACTTTTAAGCCCTGTTCACACCAAGAACGATATCTATAAAGATAACTATAAAGATAATGATATTAGCGTCCACACCAGCGAACGATATCGTCTTTTTATTCTGAGCGCACGTGCATCTGCCGCTTTAAATCCTCGAGCTTGTTTTAGCAGGGTGGATTCTGATTGGATGTCAATGTTTGTATCGTTCATCAGCTGGAAAAAAATCGTTCTGAAAATGATTCCAACTATATCTTCTTATATGCCTTTATCGTTATAGTTTTAGTGTGGACTCTGCTATTCTTTAACATTAAGAACGATTTTTAGAACTATATCTTTATCGTTATCTTTATAGTTATTATGCTTGGTGTGAATGGGCCTTTAATCTTACTTAAAGTACTTTTTTTTGTGAAAAACTGTACTTTTACTTCGTTACTGTGGGCGACGCTCCTCTCGTTACTTTATTTGAATGAAATACAAGTTATAAATGCTTCAGTTTATTCCAAATGTGACGTTGTAAAGCTCTGCATCATAACCAATCACACACAAGAGAGAGAGAAAAAAAGTGATTCAGTGATTTTAATGCGAGATTTTGAGAGTGCTTGAACTAGACTGTCAGTGAAAATGTTATTTGATAAATGTTACTTGCAATGTTTTTATTTGCATTAACTTGCAATGTTAAATTCACATTTAATATAAACTCAGTCGTATTAAAAATATGTAATGGCATGACATCCATATCTGTTAATTAAGTAAACAGACAGGTTTTTTTTACTCATATTACATTATTAGGTTACTTTGACCATCACCTACTATAGAACATAATCTATAAATGTGAGAATTAAGATATTTCATGATAATTCAATTTGAAAAAATAAATAAATTACTTGTGCCCTCTCAAAAATAATGAGTGAATGAACTCTTCTAAATGATTGAACTTTTCTAAATATATGAATAAAAATGGACTATAGATATTCAGTATATGATCCAAAGTACCTAGTAACTAACTACTTGAGTAGGTTTTTTTTTTTTATCCAATACTTTTGTACTCTTACTCAAGTAATTATTCAGACTAGTACTTTTACTTCTACTAGAGTAAATATTTCTATAAGTACTTTTACTTTTACTTGAGAACAGTTTTTGATTACCAACCTCTGAGAGTTAATTATTTAGTTATTTAATAAAATATATCAGCCATTTATCCAGTGTCATAACTGCAATTGAATGGAAGCCTTGTATAGCTTGAAGTGCACTCAAAATTTTCTCTTCATTACAAGGTCTTACACATACAAAATGAATATTACATTCAACAAATATATTCAAAATTATTTTCAACCAGTTGAAAGTCATATAGCCTAATAAAAAGCTGATTTATTTTACATGGAGCAGGTTGCCTCATAAGAGCACCATGTTGAGATCACACTATTCGCTCTCAGTAACTTTAACGAAGAATTAATGAAGAAATAATTGCTGAATGTGGATAGCTCATTTCTATGATGGCATCGGAGTTTTAATGTGATGCTGCCTGCACACCAATAGATGTCAGTACAAAATAATTGCCATAATATATATATATATATATATATATATATATCATCTATTGGTGTGCAGGCAGCATCACATTAAAACTCAGATGCCATCATATATATATATATATATATATATATATATATATATATATATATATATATATATATATATATATATATATATATATATATATATATATATATAAAATTGACTTTGACATGAAAATGTTTTCCCCCAAAACAATTTGAAATAAAAAAACTCCCTGCAGCAAATTTCATTGGTCTACTCAATCATGCAATCACCTGTCAAGAAAAGTCCATGGATTCACTTTAGAGTGTAGGGAAAAAAATGTATATTTCTGATCACAACAAACAATACTGCTATATATCAGGATATCAGGGTTAGGTTACATGTTAGTATTTGCTTCAGCATTGTGTGGAAAATTTGCACTGTGATTGACCAATGAAATAATCATAATGGCTGGGGACAGGGTTTAAGAAATACTGGCTTTGGGGGAAAAAAACCCCCCCAAAAAAAACAATGTAAACCCAATTGGAGGATGATGTGCACCAATTATGCTGCAGAAAGCTGCAGTTAATGTCTGGTTATTTTAACCTAATGTAATTGTTCAAAAAATACAAACAAAAGTGCACCATTTAAACTCAATATTTCAGGAAGAGTCAACTCCAAAATGAAAATTCTCTCATCATTTCAATTTAAAACATTAATTTCAAAATCCAAAACGGCCCCAAATGATTTCACTCAGATATTTTTGGAAATATTTGAAATTGTTTTATATCAGGGAACACATATTTTACATTCGGCTCTGCTTGATTTTCTATGCCTTTATCTGCATTTCGGCACCTGCTTTTCCCAATTTATAGCTCCTATCATTTTACAATGCCTGCAAACTAAATGAAAACAATATGATTCGATCACAGTTGTTCTTTTCCACAACATGTTACGTTATTGGTAATAAAATCAGTGCCACTCTGGTCATTCAGAGTAACAAGCCCATGAGTGTGATCATATTTCATGCTGTGATTAGAATGTTCTGTGTCAGAGGGTTCCAGCAATTACCGTCCAATCAGCCACTTTAATAATCAATATCAATAAAGTTTGCAACAACCATGCCGCTCACACCCCTCTGGTGAAGCCCGTCTTCCACTTAACATTCCACCCATGGAAATCAGCCGGCAATTAATTCCTAATAAGTGTTCGAAAATGCCTAATTGCTTCTCGTGCCCATTCTATTCAGCTGTAGTGAGCAAATGAGCTTGGTGCTAATGATGCATTGCCTCTCAACAAGTCGCTGGCTTTAGCCACTGTCTTTTAATTAAATAGTGTGTGTAGTGCAACATCTTCTGCCACCACTGGCTCCTCTGCTCCCCACGGGTTTGAGGACCCTGACAGCATGTGCTATCCCCGTCTGAGACAAATTAATTAAAATATGTGGCCTACTTCAAACCTAAGAATGTTACTGCTTCTGAGAGAGAGAAGAAGAAGAAGAAGAGAGAGAGAAACCACAACAAGGCATTTCTTCCATCTGGCTTGATTCCATTATTCAAAGCTCACAAATTTGTAAATGGCTTTGTATCAGCTAAAAGAAGCAGATAAGATAGAGATGTCTGTGGTAAAAGCCTTTGAAAATGAAACCCGCCAACGGCACAATTTGCATTGTGCAATTAAAACAAACTAAACTGGGTTTTAGTTGATAAAATGCATGTTTGGGGGGTTAAAAACATTAAAAAAGGCACAAGTCTCTATAGGTTTGTTTTGCTGTTAAAAATGATGAAAACACAATGCTTAGATTCAGGAGGCCTTCAGTTTTAGACCATTTCAAAACACATCCTCTTCAGTTACTGTCTTTTATGTCTGTTGACCAGTCTTTGCCTTCGTTGTGGCGGCTCTTTAACTCCATTTATCTCTCTTTCTGTTTTCTTCTCTCATCTGGCCATTCACCCAGCTCTAATATAATCAGAAGTGCTGTGAAATTTGAAGCACAACATGCAAAAGTGGCTGCCTTGTTGGTGTTTCTTTTCCCATTATTTCGCCAATGGACATTATTTTTGATATAGTACCATGAGGGATTTTTCTCTCCCGCTGTTTGGCATCCTCAAATTTTCTTGGGGGCATAAATAGCTCTTTCACTTCCTGTGTTTGAATTTTGGTTTCTATGGGTAATGACATCAGCATTCTTAACCTACATATTTCAGCAAATATATATTATGCAGAGCAAAAATTTCTCAGGCTATTATCTTTTAAAACAAGCTATTTATATTTCTCATTTCCAGTGCTGTAACATATAGAAAGAAATTAATAAGTGTTTTGAAATCCAGAAAAGAGGCAATACATGTCTGTGAACCTCATCTCAACAGTCTAGCAGCTAAAGGTGCAAACAACTGCACTTTCGTACTTGACTTTAATGTATAGTATTATCAAGGGACAGCAGTACCAACCCCATAAGCTATTATCAACCCCGCAGGCCATTATCAGCTATCACTCTGCTCTTTCTGAGGGAATACATGTTTTTAACATTTATATATAACAAAAATATGGTTGGAATGTCAAATGTATGAAATAGTTCTCTTGGTTGTAATCCAAAATACATTATGGAACCCTTAAACTAACTTTTAAAGATATTTAATAAGGTTCAATTACATAATTATTTTGTCCAGATATATTAATTTATGCAAAATTTTTATTTACATTTCTGAATTAAAATTAGTATTGTTATTGTTAACTAAAGCTAAAGGCATTTAACTGAAATAAAGCAGAAATAAAATAAAATACAGATTTAGGATGAACAACTTTGCCTTGGAAACTACCTGGCATAAAAATAAATTAAACCTAAGTAATAACACTTAAAAAAATACAAATAAAAGCCTTTTTGTATAAATGTAATAATAATGTAATAACTTTGTATAAATGTAATAATAAGTGTAATAACATAAAGATAACAATCACATAATAAAATTTGTAAAATATTATAAAAAATACTTAATGATATTATGTATTAATAATAAATGATGTAAACATAATGTACATTACATACTACAAAACATTACAAACCTACTGAAAAATATTACAAATAATTTACATTTATTTATTTTTATTTATTAATTATTTTACTTACACCACCATTTGTCATTTAATTTAATATTATATTTGAAGCCAACATAAATACATAAAAAATAAATGCAGAATTTAAGAACTTGAGACATTTAAAATGTTTTACGCTAGACACTCTTATTTGTCAATGACCCATATAAACAAATATAATATTTTAGTCAAAAATATTAAAATTGGATACAGGCATATTACAAAACAATGTAACCCAGATGCTTGTTTTGCTTCCATTCTATCCTTTATTCCTTAAAATGAAAGGATGCATGTTTTGGGCTAAGTCCAAGTAAATGGAAAAGCTCAGACAAATTGAGCATTAACATTTTTTTCTTCTTTCTAATTCCACAGGCTTCATCAACTTTACTGTATGGCACTTTTAGTATTAACATTCATCTCTCCTTCACTTTTGGCTTCTAGCAGGTGAGGACGTCTTTTCATGGGCATACAGTCAGACAGCAGCAGACGCCTGAGGGGGCGGTGGGATGGAAGTAAAGCGCAGGGAGCTGCTCGGAAAAAGTTACCTGCAAGGACACAACTCATTTTCAGTGAGTGGGTGCAATCCCTTAAAACTACAGCAAAAGTTGTGAAGAGTGTGGCGGTTGCCTATACATACATTATATATATATATATATATATATATATATATATATATATATATATATATATATATATATATATATATATATATATATATATATATATATATATATATATATATCCATTAAATCTTGTGAAGTGAAAAAGCATTTGCAAGAAATAAATACATCATTTTAATATTAAACCATCACTTCTGACCAAAAACACCAGTCCATAACCAATAATAACACTTCCTCCAATGAAAAAGTTCATCCCCTTTTGTCCTCTTACATTAAAACCCAGCAATGTATTTATTTAGAACTGCTTCGGACTGTTTTTGCTAGTAGGCACTTGATCTGTGCGTATTTGTCTCCTGATTCAGATTACTTTTTAATCGAAAGAAAGCAATATTATCGATAGAGGACTCATATTTTAGTTAAAAGTTCTTAATGACTGATTTTTTTATTACAAGCACACAGCTTGTGGATAACTTGTGGATTATTGTGATGTTTTATCATCTGTTTGTACTCTCATTCTGATGGCACCCAATCACAGCAAGTGATGTACTGCTACTATTTTTTTATAAAAAAAAAAAAAAATCAAATCTTTTCCAGTAAAGAAACAAACTGACCTATACCTTGGATAACCTTTTTCATACATTTTTTTTATTTATTTCTGGGTGTACTTTTCTTTTAATATCTTCACTGCTACAAAATAATAAATTATTTTTCTAAAAATCCTCTATTCAGCAGAGGTATGATTGACTGCTGCTGCATTGCCCTGATTGTGATGTTCCACAGAATTCGGAGTGACTGACAAGCCTCCTGGATAGGTCCCCACAGCAGAATATATTAAGACACTGTCCAAGCATGCAGAGAATGAAATCATCAGCAAAGATGGCAGTCAGTCAATCTGCTTGTCATCGTCACTGATGAAGAAGAAGAGAAGTTATTTTTCTCAGTTTCCTCACAAAAACACTACATTGATATCACCAGCATCAAAGTGCAGCCTGTCAATCACAGATGGTAAACTTAATTAAATTATATATATATATATATATATATATATATATATATATATATATATATATATATATATATATATACACAAACACACACACACACACCTTTAAGATTTCTTTGGGATTGGTTTCAAATATTTTAGAAATTCCATTCAGTAAGTAGTTAATTAATTAATTATTTAGTTGTCAAACTTATCAATTTATTAGTTTAAAAAAAAAATGTATTACTTTTTCACACAGCCACAACATTACAATGCAACTGCAATAAATGAAAATAATGAATATTTTCTCATTTGTTTGTTTGTTTATTTGTGACTATTTGTCCTTTGTTTATTCTTTAGATGTCAAAGTGGAACGCATCTGAAGTAAATAAATAAATGTGTATTTGTTTATATTCATTAATGAATTTTATGAATTTATTTACTGAAACGTATTTATTAACTGAAACGCATTTGCAATAAATATTAATAAGTGAATGAATAAATAAAATCAAAGATGTAGCCTAAGTCAAGCTAAGTCACACATTCGTGCATGGAAGCAGGAATATCATGGTACTCAAGGCAACATGCGAGTGTGTAAAGTACAAACAAATTAACGTCATCAAACGCCCCAAACATCGGCAGACTCTGAAATAAAAGAAATAGATTTTTGACTCTCACGGTTGTACTTCAAGCAGATGACAAAAATTGGCTAAAATTAGACTGAAGCTCCGATGTGTGTGGCTTAAAGATGCTTTCTGGACAGAACACTTCACAGATCCATCTGTGCTAATTGACATTTATTTTCCGTTAGCAGCAGGGTGAGATCTAATGCTGATGAAGCGGCCATATTGCCGCAATATCGCCTGTCTGTCAGGTTTATGTGTCAACGCCAGCACATATCGGACCCTGGGGAGGTTCATGCCACAAACTCCTCTTGTTCTAAATGAGATTTATTGGCCTAATCTAATACAAAAACAGCTTTTTGACCAAATTACTCTGTCCTTAGTCTCCAGACAATCTTGGGGATCTTCTGGAGAATCAGCAGTGAGCTAGCTGCACTCTCGAAATCAATTAGTTGCCTACCAGGTTCACTGATGTGATTGAACCTGTGTGTAATGGAAAATTCAAGCTAATTAAATTGGCAAAGAAGAAATGAGGGTAAAGAGAAGAAAGGGCGAGAGAGATTTAGAGACTTTAGCATTTTAGTGAGATTGTGCCTCGCGGCGGCTTGTGCTGCGTATTGGCATTTTAAAACTGAGAATTATGCCAGCCATTTGAAACAAGTCAATTAAAGAAAGCCCATTGCAAAAAAAACGCCATCCAGCACAGATAAAACTGATGATCTATAAAGCGTGTGACTTCCGAACAGGGTGGATCTCCGCTAAATACCTGTCATACATTTTTCAAAAACAAATAGAGCACAGTAGCTCGATCGATTTGCTCTTTGCTCGGTTATCACAGTCGTGCATGTTTGAAAGGGAGCAAAACATATTGACTTTGTTACAGACTAGACATCTGACAGCTTCTTCTCAAGCAGCTGATTTATGGCTTGTGCAAATAGGGGGAAATTCACATTACACTGGCCGCCCTGGGAATGATGCATCCAGGTGAAGAACAAAAATAAGCAGTTCTGAATTACGCTCGGGCCGCCTAAACATCGGCTTTCCTTCTCTTTGACCTCTGCTTGGCAGTTTTGCTGATGTGTAAGCTGGTGCTGGCAGGTATAAATGAATCTCAATTTCCTTTATTAATTTTCCATGTCACTACAAACTTGTTTCTGAAGAGACCTCTCCAGGCATTTATGCTTGGTGGAGTCGAAAGCCTATTACAAGGTTCTACATGAGTAATTTTTGAACGTGCGTAGCAACTATTGACTGTACCTCAACTTTTAACAATGGCCTTTTTTCTCTTAGTGAATGTATTCACTCCTACAAAGCTCCTCTGTAAAACTTGTATCACCAGTCCATAAATTATTTAGTTTTTCCTTAAACCTCTAAAGCCAACAATAATCAGCAGCAAATCTGCATATTTGAATGATTTTCAAAAGACCATGTGACAAACTAAAAACTGGTGTAATGGCTGCTGAAAATTCAAATTGCATCAAAGGAATAAATTATATTTTAAAATACATTCAAATAGAAAACTAAAAATGTAAATAGTAATAATTTCTTTTTTTTTCTTCTTTTTTTAATGGCAGTATACATGCTGGCATTGTGCAATTATGGTTAAACTGCAGTAACTTGGATTTTTTACTGCAATTTTGGTTACTCATATGGCCGTGCGCTGTGCACCTGCATCAAGAAGCTTCCGGTGTCATGCCTGCCTCCTTTGAGGGTTTTCTTAGTATCTGGTGTCAAACATGCTAACTGACTTTCACACTCAAACCGGGCATGCATTTTAATCTAGGTGCAATGCAAGCACACCTGTTTACAAACAAACAAAAAAACAAGCCTAAGATAAGCATCCCTAGCGTTAGCCTTTGGCATCTGACGAGAAAATGCAGCGTGTGAGTGAGTGAAAGAGAGAGAGGAAGAGACAGGAGGAGAATAACTTTATTTGAGATATGATGGCATGTGTCTCTCAAGCAAGCAGGCTGCTCATTACAGGCACTTTCTTTGACTGGCTCCTCAGATGTCAGCTGTCACAGTTCATCATGCTGTGCTGAGGTGAAGTAAAAACAAACAGCTGCCATCTCTCCCTTGGCAGGAACCATGCAGGGAAACACTGAATAATACTCAATTCCCCTTCACCAGTGTGAGACTCCACAGATCCAAATACCTCCACCCTGCATTGACTCCATTATTTTAGGAAATGAAATGATTTTCAGAGAGGGGGGGGGGGAATCAAGCAGTAAGCGGTTCCTCGGCACAACGGTGCAGTTCTGAACAGAAACTGAGCTGTTCCTCAAAATGGTGGACGACAAAAGTGAGGAAATGAGGAATGACTGTCTGCACATAAACACTGTCTTAGAGAAGGGGTCCGTGGTTCTCCTGGTGGGGATTCACCACCCATTTTTTTGGGAAACTTCAACACAGGTAATGATAAATTTAAGTTCATCTAAATGTTTAATTGTCCCTCTCATGTTAAAACGCCTTCAATGCAAATGTATATGTACAAGTATAACTCCAGTATACACTCAGTAATGATTCTTCTTAAATGAATCGCAAAGTAAACATTATAAAATAGTATGTAATATGGTGCTATATGCATATTTCTAAAGGCCAGGCTTAAACTGCAACACTACTTTTTTTTATGCAAGATCCCACCCCTATTTCTTAATGCCTGTTCAAAAAAACATAGTGTCCTTATAATGTCTTGTTAATTGAAAGTCTTTCACAGGTTCCAAAGGTTAAGTTAAAACAGAAAAGGAGATTAGGTAAGATATTTATTTAATGTTTTTGAAGGAAGTTTCTCATGCTCAGCAAGGTTGCAGTTAATATACAGTTCTGTCATGACAACACTTGGAGAGTTTAGCATGGTAATATACATGGCAATGTTAATGTGTTTGGTCTTGGCGGAATAGATCTGCCACACTGCTGCTACTGCGGCAAAGCAAGTACCGAGATTTGCTACTGCATATACATCCCACAGACATGCTGGTGTGAGCATGTAAGAAATACTGCTGCTGCACATATAACACATATGAAATAACCACCATATACAACATACATGAAATTCCCCCATAGCAGATCTATACAGGTGGAGCTGGGGAAGGTGGAGGGTTTCTAAAGCACACTGCAACTACTACAGCAAGCACTAACAGAGTATTTGAATGTTGAGCAGCAAGCTCATTGGCCAATCAGCTGAGCCATGTGAATAGTGATGTCATTATGCCAGATTGCACCATCTAGAGTTTCATGACAGAACTTTGGATAAATATTGTCTAATATTATTAATATAACAAAAAACAACTATTTGAATATAGTTTTAAATTTAATTTATTTCTGTGATGGCAAAGCTGATTTTTCAGAAAAATTTCTTGATGAAAACATATCTGATTAACATTTTGTGGGAACCATGATACTTTCTTGATGAACAGAACATTCCAAAGAACTGCATTTATTTCAAGCATAAATCTTTAACTGTAAAATTTGATCAATGTATTGTGTCCTTGCTGAATAAAAGAACAATTATTTTAAACAGTAGTTTTATTTTCATGATTAAGTACCTGAAAGTACCTGAAGAAGTTAGGGGAGGTTAGGAATCTTGCATGACACCAGCTCTCCCTCCAAGGTCTCCTCGGCCTAAAAAAAGGCTAAAACTCCTTCATTATGTGCTCAAACCAAAAAATAAAATAACAGAGACTAGAAGTAGAATAAATCAGAGCCTTTATATCAGGTCCCAGCTGACAATCTTAGAAACAACCTTCAAACTCTCTCCTGACAAAACGGAAAACAGGCCCTGATGCCCATCTGTTCACACCCATACACCAAAGGCCAAGCTTTACCTCCGATGTTAAAACTCAGTGGTCAGCTGTATGGACTGATGGCTAACGGGGTGGTCCTAATCCCACCGAATCCCCCAGTTTCCCGCACACCTGACCCAGTGGCATTGAAGAGAAATGAGCTGATGTCTTCAGCCATATCCTGCCCCACAGAAAGCTCCTCTTAAAATCTCCTTTGAGACGTCTGCCTTTTTTATCAGTCCAGTCCTCTACAGAAAGCAGGAGAAGAGATAGCAGGAGGAATAATCACAAATAACCAAGAATGTCCTTGATCCCTGTCTGTCTGGGTGGCAGCAGACAGCTATGGTGTATGATAGAGCTCTTCCCCTCTTTCTTTCCCTCAGCAAGGGGTTCTGCAGATGCAGACATTAACCAACAGATGCCCCTTTATCCAGAGAAGCCAGACACGGCTCTCCCTCTCCTTTTCTGCACACTTCTTTTTATTGCAGCTTTTCTCCTGAGTGCTCTTTCCCTCATTATGAATGCTGCTTCTCTTCTCATCACAGAAATGGACCTATGACTGAATAAAGTGCCAGTGACCACAAAACTGAGGCCTTGGACAGAAGGACGCATTTCAGGCCACTCTGACTCCAATGTGCCGGGTTTGACGGACAGCATAATGAGGGACAAAGAATGTCACGGAGAAAGGCAGAAAGTGGCACATTAGTGCTTGGATTTTTGACTTCCATTTATTTATTTGACACGGGCATTTATGGTCTGAAAAACTTTTTGAAGAAGTTTTGGATATGTCTTATTAGTATATGACCAGTATTTAAATGGATTTTAAAAGTTCACCCAGAAATTAAAGTGGTTCCGACACAGAAGATCTGAAGAAGGTGGTTTTGTCCATATAATGAATGTTAATGGGGTCCAACAGTTTCGGGCTTCAAAAAGGACTTGCAGATAGCGTATTGTAAAGTAATCCACAAATCTCCAGTGGTTTAATCCAAGTCTTCGGAAGTGATTTGATAAACAGTGAAATTCAAGTAGCTATTTGTTCCCAAATCCAATCAAATCATTGATCTTCTATATAAAGACCAAATCAAACATGGTACATGTCAATAACATCAAAACGATTTTCTTTTTCTATTCTCTGGTGGAGATTTTTTCTGAATAATTCTGCTGTTAAATATACTTATTTAAAAATAAGTCTGTAGACTGATGGCTTAAAAGAGCATATACAGTACTATTGATTAACAACTTTGTAGCTCACACTAATTCTGTCTGTAAAGGTTTATGAGTTATCATTAAAAATCAACTCCCAATGGAGAAAATGAATTGGGAATTTTTTAGAAACTGACTTGCATTCTATTGGTTCTTTTTGTGTCAAAGTCATGAGGGCATCACCAATGAAGCTTCAGAAGACTTAGATTAAACCATCAAAATTCGATCGATTATTTTTACGCTACCATTATGTCCTTGAAATTTTGAACCCCATTTACTTTTTTATGTACAAAAGAAATGTGTGTTCTGCAGAAGAAAGAAAACCGTTTAGAACAACATAGAAGTGAGTAAAAGAATTTTCATTTTGGCTGAAATATTCCTTTAATTAGTTACTCTAAAAATCACAGCAAAGCCTGAGCTACACGGAGTTAGAGAGGTTAGATAAGTGCCTTGGCCACATTTTTTTTTTTCCGAAGCTACTGCAGCCCATATGCTACAATCAAACGAGTCTTTATTCAGACGATGTGACCCTGAAAAAGAAAAAGGCTGAC
>NW_020529147.1:0-10000 GCF_003368295.1 Carassius auratus
GGAATACCAGGTGCTTTAAAACTTTTTGGAAAATTTCACGATTTTATATAATAATCTTTGCAAAAAAAAAAAAAAAGAGTCAATGCCCGATCTCTGAATCTTAGCAGGTTAAGGTCTGGTTAGTACTTGGATGAGAGACTGCCTAAGAATACCAGGTGCTTTAAGCTTTTGGGTTTTCTTCCTACTTATATAAATATACTGGCGATTAGATGGGCTGGTCTTTAAATAGCCCTCTCTTTGCAGCAGTTTTTCGCTTACGGCCATACCAACCTGGCTATGCCTGGTCTGTGCTTCTCCGGAAGCTAGCAGGTTTGGCCTGGTTAGTACTTGGATGGGAGACCGCCTGGGAATACCAGGTGCTGTAAGCTTTTTGGAAACTTTTCACTTAGTATATAATAATTTTGCCAAAAAATAGAGTCAATGCCCGATCTCTGAATATTAGCAGGTTTGGGCCTGGTTAGTACATGGATGGGAGACTGCCTGGGAATACCAGGTGCTTTAAACTTTTGGAAAATTTCACGATTTATATAATAATCTTGCAAAAAAAAAAGAGTCAATGCCCGATCTCTGAATCTTAGCAGGCTAGGTCTGGTTAGTACTTGGATGAGAACTGCTAGGAATACCAGGTGCTTTAAGCTTTTGGGTTTTCTTTCCTACTATATAATGTACTGACGATTAGATGGGCTGGTCTTTAAATAGCCCTCTCTTTGCAGCAGTCTTCGCTTACGGCCATACCAACCTGGCTATGCCCGATCTCGTCTGCTCTCGGAAGCTAAGCAGGTTTGGGCCTGGTTAGTACTTGGATGGGAGACCGCCTGGGAATACCAGGTGCTGTAAGCTTTTTGGAAACTTTTCACTTAGTATATAATAATTTTGCCAAAAAATAGAGTCAATGCCCGATCTCTGAATATTAGCAGGTTTGGGCCTGGTTAGTACATGGATGGGAGACTGCCTGGGAATACCAGGTGCTTAAACTTTTTGGAAAATTTCACGATTTATATAATAATCTTGCAAAAAAAAAAGAGTCAATGCCCGATCTCTGAATCTTACCAGGCTTAGGTCTGGTTAGTATTGGATGAGAGACTGCCTAGGAATACCAGGTGCTTTAAGCTTTTGGGTTTTCTTTCCTACTTATATAATATACTGGCGATTAGATGGGCTGCTCTTTAAATAGCCCTCTCTTTGCAGCATTTTTCGCTTACAGCCATACCAACCTGGCTATGCCCGAGTCTCGTCTGCTCTCCGAAGCTAAGCAGGTTTGGGCCTGGGTTAGTACTTGGATGGGAGACCGCCTGGGAATACCAGGTGCTGTAAGCTTTTTGGAAACTTTTCACTTAGTATATAATAATTTTGCCAAAAAATAGAGTCAATGCCCGATCTCTGAATATTAGCAGGTTTGGGCCTGGTTAGTATAAAAACATGGATTGGGATTCTGCCTGGGAATACCAGGTGCTTTAAAACTTTTTGGAAAATTTCACGATTTATATAATAATCTTGCAAAAAAAAAAAAAAAAGAGTCAATGCCCGATCTCTGAATCTTACCAGGTTTAGGTCTGGTTAGTACTTGATGAGAGACTGCCTAGGAATACCAGGTGCTTTAAGCTTTTGGGTTTCTTTCCTACTTATATAATGTACTGGCGATTAGATGGGCTGTCTTTAAATAGCCCTCTCTTTGCAGCAGTCTTTCGCTTACAGCCATACCAACCTGGCTATGCCCGTCTCGTCTGCTCTCCGGAAGCTAAGCAGGTTTGGGCCTGGTTAGTACTTGGATGGGAGAACCGCCTGGGAATAACCAGGTGCTGTAAGCTTTTTGGAAACTTTTTCACTTAGTATATAATAATTTTGCCAAAAAATAGAGTCAATGCCCGATCTCTGAATATTAGCAGGTTTGGGCCTGGTTAGTACATGGATGGGAGACTGCCTGGGAATACCAGGTGCTTTAAACTTTTTGGAAAATTTCACGATTTATATAATAATCTTTGCAAAAAAAAAAAAGAGTCAATGCCCGATCTCTGAATCTTACCAAGGCTTAGGTCTGGTTAGTACTTGGATGAGAGACTGCCTAGGAATACCAGGTGCTTTAAGCTTTTGGGTTTTCTTTCCTACTTATATAATGTACTGGCGATTAGATTGGGCTGGTCTTTAAATAACACCTCTCTTTGCAAGCAGTCTTTGCTTACGGCCATACAACCTGGCTATGCCCGATCTCGTCTGCTCCCGAAGCTAAGCAGGTTTGGGCCTGGTTAGTACTTGGATGGGAGACCGCCTGGGAATACCAGGTGCTGTAAGCTTTTTGGAACTTTTCACTTAGTATATAATAATTTGCCCAAAAAAAAGAGTCAATGCCGATCTCTGAATATTAGCAGGTTTCGACTGGTTACTACATGGATGGGAGACTGCCTGGGAATACCAGGTGCTTTAAACTTTTTGGAAAATTTCACGATTTATATAAAATCTTGCAAAAAAAAAAAGAAAAAAAAGTCAATGGCCGATCTCTGAATATTAGCAAGGTTTGGGCCTGGTTAGTACATGGATGGGAGACTGCCTGGGAATACCAGGTGCTTTAAACTTTTTGTAAAATTTCACGATTTATATAATAATCTTGCAAAAAAAAAAAAAAAAAAAAGTCAATGGCCGATCTCTGAATATTAGCAGGTTTAGGTCTGGTTAGTACTTGGATGAGAGACTGCCTAGGAATACCAGGTGCTTTAAGCTTTTGGGTTTTCTTTCCTACTTATATAATATACTGGCGATTAGATGGGCTGCTCTTTAAATAGCCCTCTCTTTGCAGCATTTTTCGCTTACAGCCATACCAACCTGGCTATGCCCGGTCTCGTCTGCTCTCCGAAGCTAAGCAGGTTTGGGCCTGGTTAGTACTTGGATGGGAGACCGCCTGGGAATACCAGGTGCTGTAAGCTTTTTGGAACTTTTCACTTAGTATATAATAATTTTGCCAAAAAATAGAGTCAATGCCCGATCTCTGAATATTAGCAGGTTTGGGCCTGGTTAGTACATGGATGGGATTCTGCCTGGGAATACCAGGTGCTTTAAACTTT
This sequence comes from Carassius auratus, assembly GCF_003368295.1. Lineage (NCBI taxonomy): Eukaryota > Metazoa > Chordata > Actinopteri > Cypriniformes > Cyprinidae > Carassius > Carassius auratus. The sequence goes on from NW_020529147.1 coordinate 3,057, forward strand.
TGGAAAATTTCACGATTTATATAATAATCTTGCATAAAAAAAAAAAAAAAAAAGAGTCAATGCCCGATCTCTGAATCTTAGCAGGTTTAGGTCTGGTTAGTACTTGGATGAGAGACTGCCTAGGAATACCAGGTGCTTTAAGCTTTTGGGTTTTCTTTCCTACTTATATAATATACTGGCGATTAGATGGGCTGCTCTTTAAATAGCCCTCTCTTTGCAGCATTTTCGGCTTACGGCCATACCAACCTGGTGGCGCTAGTGAGTAATACAGGAAGTGAGTGGGCAGTTTGAGCAGTTGGTGAGAGAGGCTCACCTTTTTTGATTTGTGTTTTGTTCATTATTTTTTGGGAAAAGCTTTATTTAGTTTTTTTTGTTTGTTTTTTTTTCTCCTCCCAGCAGCTCACGCTGTTTGGGGGGGGGAGTTTTTTTTGGCTTTAATTTTCAAAATGGATAGATTACCGGCAACGACCACAGCAATGGCACGAGAAACACGGAGTGGAAATGAAATCGATCTTGAACAAAGACACAGAGATGGACATGAAAAAGAAACAAAGAAGGAAACCTGGAAAAGAGTTTACAAAAAGGAAGCAACAGTAACAGTGGACTTAATGGATTTGGATGATGTGAGAGCAGTGGATATTATAATGTCAGTGACCGAAAAAGTTGGAGAAGGGAAAATCTTGGCGGTTCGACCGAAACAAACAAGATGTTATGAGGTGACTTTGGAGACCGAGGAAGACATCGAGGAGCTGATGAATGGAATACTAATCAAAGGAAAAACCTGTGAGGTAACAAGACTTCAAAACAGAGATTTTGTTGTTTCTTTTATGCATCTCCCTGTTTACATGGACGATGAGGACATTTTAAAGAAATTGGAAGGATGGGGAGTTCTCCCCATCTCTAAAATAAAGAGACGGTTTTATCCTGGCACAAATATTGAAGATGGAACAAGATTTGTAAAAACAAGATTCCCCAGAGAAGTGATCTCACTCCCGTATAGCACCAAGTTTGTCACAGCAGAAGGACCACAGCACTTTCGGGTCATGCATAGCCAGCAGGTAAAGACATGTAGGTTGTGCATGAGCCCAGAGCATATGGTGAAAGACTGTCCGCAGTTTATATGTTACAAATGCAATGAGAGAGGACACATGGCGAGGGACTGCAGGGTGGTAAAATGCCCGGATTGCGAGGAGGTGCTAAGCAAGTGTGAACGCTGGATGGGAAACGAGGAAGAAGATGAAAAAGGTGTGAGTGGGCAGATGCATGACAATGAAAAGGAGCAAGAGGAAGGAACAACAACAACACAGATTAATGAAACCAACGAAAATAAGGACAAAGGAGAACAGAGAGAAGAAAGTTGCATACAGGATAAACAATCACAGCAAGGGGGTGAAGCGGAGATGCAAATTGCAGAGACCATTGAAATACTTTTAGACAAAATAGAACATCAAAGGATTGTAAATGAAGAACAGACTGTTGAAATGGGCAGTGAAGAGGAAAAGGAGGACAAAGCTGGGATACAAATGAAAAGAAGAAGATCGATCAAGGTAAAACCAAGTTTGGGCGGGGTAAGGAAAAAAGTAGTTAAAGAGGACTTGTTGAAAAATGTAAACCGATTTGAACTGTTAAAGGACATGGGGGAGATTGAATGATAAACGATGGTTTTTATGAATACTTTTTTCTGTCTTATGCTCATAAAGTTGGTAACTTTTAATGCAAGAGGACTTCAAGATGTAAGAAAGTTTGATAAAGTAAAAGAAATGTGTAAAAAAGAAGATATAATAATGCTACAAGAAACTAATTGGACCGATAGGTCTATAAATGAAATGAGGAAAAGGTGGAATGGTGAAATTCTGTATAATAATGGTGATGAAAGAAATGGTAGAGGTGTGGCAATTTTAATAAGGGAAACAGTGGTGTAAGCTGTAAAGAAATATACAAAGATGAAATAGGGAAATGTTTGATAGTGGAAATGAGTTACGAAGAGAAGAACATATTACTGGTCAACATACATGCACCAACGAAAAAAGAAGAAAATAGATCATTTTTTAACACTATCAAGACAATTGTGAGGAATTATAAATATATACTTATGATGGGGGATTTTAATACAGTTTTTAGCAGACAAGATATAGCGGAGGGTATGGGTTTCAAAAGCGATACGGGAAGGAAAGAGTTAAGATCACTAATGGAGGAAAATAATATAATGGATGTATGGAGGGAAAGGAATGAACACAAAAGAGAATACTCGAGAAGACAAATAGTAGGAAATTTCATTTATCAAACACGAATAGATATGGTTTTATGTACAAGGAATTTAGAATGTTTTATAGAGAAGTTAAGGTATGAAGAAACGAGGTTAAGTGATCATAAGCCTTTTTTTGTACATTTGGATTGGGATGTTGGGAAAAGAGGGCCAGGGGTATGGGTTTTAAATACAGACATTTTAAAGGATGAGGATTATGTGGCAACAATAAAAGATACAATAAAAAAAGAAAAAGAGAATGAAATGTATTTAGAGGACAAAAGGATCTGGTGGGAGAACTTGAAATTTTTAGTGAAAAAAATCACTATTAGTTATTGTGTGTTAAAACAGAAATGCAAAAAGAATAAAGAAAAGGAAATAAGAGAAAGACTGGAGAAGCAAGTAAATGATGAAACAGAAGATATTCAAAAAATAAAAGAAATACAAGAAGAGCTGAAAGAGATGGAAGAGAATAGATATAAGGGGGCAATGTTGAGGTGTAAAGCTAAATATCTGGTAGAAGGAGAAAAATGCACAAAGTTTTTTTTTGATCTTGAAAAAAGAAAAGGAAGAGTTGAAACTATAAAAGAAATACGAAAAGAAAATGGTGAAATGGTACATGAATGTGGGGAAATTTTAGAAGCGGTTAAAAACTATTTTGAAAAATTGTTTAGTACGGAAGGAGTAAAGGAGAGAGAAAAAAGGGAATTAATGGAATTAATAAAAATTAAAGTGAGTAAAGAGGAGAAGGAAGAATGCGATCAGACAATAAGTAAAGAAGAAATAGAAAGTACAATAAATGAATTGAACAAAAAGAAAAGCCCAGGCATTGATGGTCTAGGAAGTGAGTTTTACCAAACTTTTAAAGACCTTTTAGTAGATATTTTAAGAGATGTTTATGATGAGATTTTTGAAAAAGGAGGAATGATGTTAAGAATGGGAATGGGATTGATGAAGGTAATATACAAGAAAAAGGGGGAAAAAAATGAATTAAAAAATTATAGACCTATCACAATGTTAAATACTGATTTAAAGATTTTAGCAAAACTTTTAGCGAATAGATTAAAACAGATAATGCCAAATATAATAACAACAAATCAGGCATATGGAGTAAAAGGGAAAGACATTTCGGATGTAACAATGAGTATAAAAGACACGATAAGGTACATGAGAGATAAAAGGAAAGGAGGTTATATCATTAACTTAGATTTTGAAAAAGCTTTTGACAGGGTGGAACACGAATATTTATTTGATATTTTAAAAAGTTTTGGGTTTGGGGAGATTTTTATTAAATGGATTCAAATTTTATACAAGGGAGCAATGACAACAATAAAATGTAATGGGTTTTTAACAAAATGTTTTAGGATAACACGATCTATAAGACAAGGGTGTCCTTTATCAGCCCTGCTATATTCATTGGTGGCAGAACCGCTTGGACTAGCCATAAAGCAAGAAAGGGGAATTAAAGGAATAGAGATTGAACAAACAGGAAAAGAGAGTAAAATTTTTCAATATGCTGATGACACTACCATTTTTGCTAGAGAAGAAGAAAGTGTCAAACAAGTAATGGAAATAGTACAGAGATTTTGCAAGGGGTCAGGAGGAAAAATAAATGAAGAAAAAACTGCATATATGAGATTTGGGCAGACGACAGACTTAGCAGAGAATTTTAAATTCAAGGAAGTAAAAGAAATGAAGATTTTAGGAATTTTAATGGGTAAAGATGAAGATAAAGTTAGAGAAATCATGTGGGAAGAAATAGTGGGAAGCATTGAAAGAAGACTGAACTTTTGGAAATTGAGGGCACTAAATTTAAAAGGGAAGGTTTTAATCTTGAATGTTTTAATGACTTCAAAACTGTGGTATTTTTTATATATGACATCTATGCCGGTGTGGGTGGAAAGAGGGTTGAAAAGATGTTTTTTAGATTTTTTATGGGTAGGGAAACCAGCTAGAATTGCGTACAATACTTTAATAGGGATGGAGGGAAAAGGAGGTTTGGGTTTAATCGATGTTGAGCAAAGGAAGAATAGTCTGAGAGTCAAATTAGTCAAAAAGTATCTGGATGAGGGAAACAAAGCAGAATGGAAAACAACAATGGGGATTTTTTTAAACAAATGTGGGAATTTTAATCTGGGAGATAATGTGTTATGGATGAGAACACAAGAATGGATAACAGAGGGGTTGCCAATGTTTTATAAAGAAGTTTTAAGGGCTTGGAGGAATTTTTTAACTACCGTTCAATACAACGTACATGGAAGAGAAAACATCTTAAATCAGCCATTATTCCTAAACACCGGCATTTTAAACCAAGGGAAGGAAATATATTTTAAAGAATTGATGGAAGTTGGAATAGTCAAAGTAAGAGATGTTTTATATGAATATAAAGAAGGCTTTTTACCAATGCAGTATATAGTAGATGTGATGGAGGAAGCAAAGGAAGAATTTAATAAACAAGAACTTAAAACTAAGTATGAAATTATAAAAAATGCAATACCCAAAGAATGGATAGAAAAGGTTGAAACTATGGAAGGGGGGAAAGAAGAAAAGGATGTGTACGCAATACTGGGAGAGAAATTGTGGCTTTTAAAAGAATGTACAGTGAAAATGTTTTATGTTTTTTTCATTGACATGATTTTTAAGAAACCTGTTGCAAACAAATTTTGGCAGAAGACATTTGAAGGTTTAAAAGAAGAAGATATTTGGAAAAACATGAAAGGGGAGATAATTGAGGTCAAATTGGAAAATTCTGAGTATTATATCAGACAAAGGGTGCTGTTTACTGATGTTATACTTAAAAAAATTGGGATGGAACAAAGTGCCATATGCAAAGTATGCAATGAGGAAGAGGAAGATTTTTTACATGCGTTTCTACACTGTAAGGCACTGAAGGATTTCAATGAAAAATGCAAAACTATAATTGTAAACCTGGGAGGGGAGCAAGATCGAGAGGATACAGAATTGGATAGGATCATTATGTTAGGTTTTGATGAGAAGGAAAAAAACAAAAAGGTGATCAATCTGTTTGTAATGTTAATGAAAAAAGTCATCTGGGAAAGAAGGGGAATTGCAAAACAAGAAGAAATTATAATGGATGTGTGGGGTTTGTTTAAAAGACGTTGGAAAAGGTATATAGAATGTTTGTATTGTTATTTTAAACAGGAACAAAAAAATAAGGAATTTGATAAAGTGTTTACTTCAGAGGTTTACTCAATTTTAAAGAAGTTTGAAATAGCATTTCCAGGAACAGAATGATGTGGAAGAGAAATATCTATTTAATCACATGAATGTCTTTGTTTTTATTTTATTTTTTATTTTTTAATTGGAATGTAAATTTCTTTTCTTAGAAGAGATGTAATGTATTATATGTGTTTTTCAAGAAAATAATAATAAAAAAAAAAAAAAAAAAAAAAAAAAAAAAAAAAAAAAAAAACCTGGCTATGCCCGGTCTCGTCTGCTCTCCGAAGCTAAGCAGGTTTGGGCCTGGTTAGTACTTGGATGGGAGACCGCCTGGGAATACCAGGTGCTGTAAGCTTTTTGGAAACTTTTCACTTAGTATATAATAATTTTGCCAAAAAATAGAGTCAATGGCCGATCTCTGAATATTAGCAGGTTTGGGCCTGGTTAGTACATGGATGGGAGACTGCCTGGGAATACCAGGTGCTTTAAACTTTTTGGAAAATTTCACGATTTATATAATAATCTTGCAAAAAAAAAGAGTCAATGCCCGATCTCTGAATCTTACCAGGCTTAGGTCTGGTTAGTACTTGGATGATAGACTGCCTAGGAATACCAGGTGCTTTAAGCTTTTGGGTTTTCTTTCCTACTTATATAATATACTGGCGATTAGATGGGCTGCTCTTTAAATAGCCCTCTCTTTGCAGCATTTTTCGCTTACAGCCATACCAACCTGGCTATGCCCGGTCTCGTCTGCTCTCCGAAGCTAAGCAGGTTTGGGCCTAGTTAGTACTTGGATGGGAGACCGCCTGAGAATACCAGGGGCTGTAAGCTTTTTGGAAACTTTTCACTTAGTATATAATAATTTTGCCAAAAAATAGAGTCAATGGCCGATCTCTGAATATTAGCAGGTTTGGGCCTGGTTAGTACATGGATGGGAGACTGCCTGGGAATACCAGGTGCTTTAAACTTTTTTGGAAAATTTCACGATTTATATAATAATCTTGCAAAAAAAAAAAAAAAAAAAAAAAAGAGTCAATGCCCGATCTCTGAATCTTACAAGGTTTAGGTCTGGTTAGTACTTGGATGAGAGACTGCCTAGGAATACCAGGTGCTTTAAGCTTTTGGGTTTTCTTTCCTGCTTATATAATATACTGGCGATTAGATGGGCCGCTCTTTAAATAGCCCTCTCTTTGCAGCATTTTTCGCTTACAGCCATATCAACCTGGCTATGCCCGGTCTCGTCTGCTCTCCGAAGCTAAGCAGGTTTGGGCCTGGTTAGTACTTGGATGGGAGACCGCCTGGGAATACCAGGTGCTGTAAGCTTTTTGGAAACTTTTCACTTAGTATATAATAATTTTGCCAAAAAATAGAGTCAATGCCCGGTCTCTGAATATTAGCAGGTTTGGGCCTGGTTAGTACATGGATCGGATACTGCCTGGGAATACCAGGTGCTTTAAACTTTTTGGAAAATTTCACGATTTATATAATAATCTTGCAAAAAAAAAAAAAAAAAAAGTCA
>NW_020529147.1:15000-20000 GCF_003368295.1 Carassius auratus
TGGGTTTTCTTTCCTACTTATATAATATACTGGCGATTAGATGGGCTGCTCTTTAAATAGCCCTCTCTTTGCAGCATTTTTCGCTTACGGCCATACCAACCTGGTGGCGCTAGTGAGTAATACAGGAAGTGAGTGGGCAGTTTGAGCAGTTGGTGAGAGAGGCTCACCTTTTTTGATTTGTGTTTTGTTCATTATTTTTTGGGAAAAGCTTTATTTAGTTTTTTTGTTTGTTTTTTTTCTCCTCCCAGCAGCTCACGCTGTTTGGGGGGGGAGTTTTTTTTGGCTTTAATTTTCAAAATGGATAGATTACCGGCAACGACCACAGCAATGGCACGAGAAACACGGAGTGGAAATGAAATCGATCTTGAACAAAGACACAGAGATGGACATGAAAAAGAAACAAAGAAGGAAACCTGGAAAAGAGTTTACAAAAAGGAAGCAACAGTAACAGTGGACTTAATGGATTTGGATGATGTGAGAGCAGTGGATATTATAATGTCAGTGACCGAAAAAGTTGGAGAAGGGAAAATCTTGGCGGTTCGACCGAAACAAACAAGATGTTATGAGGTGACTTTGGAGACCGAGGAAGACATCGAGGAGCTGATGAATGGAATACTAATCAAAGGAAAAACCTGTGAGGTAACAAGACTTCAAAACAGAGATTTTGTTGTTTCTTTTATGCATCTCCCTGTTTACATGGACGATGAGGACATTTTAAAGAAATTGGAAGGATGGGGAGTTCTCCCCATCTCTAAAATAAAGAGACGGTTTTATCCTGGCACAAATATTGAAGATGGAACAAGATTTGTAAAAACAAGATTCCCCAGAGAAGTGATCTCACTCCCGTATAGCACCAAGTTTGTCACAGCAGAAGGACCACAGCACTTTCGGGTCATGCATAGCCAGCAGGTAAAGACATGTAGGTTGTGCATGAGCCCAGAGCATATGGTGAAAGACTGTCCGCAGTTTATATGTTACAAATGCAATGAGAGAGGACACATGGCGAGGGACTGCAGGGTGGTAAAATGCCCGGATTGCGAGGAGGTGCTAAGCAAGTGTGAACGCTGGATGGGAAACGAGGAAGAAGATGAAAAAGGTGTGAGTGGGCAGATGCATGACAATGAAAAGGAGCAAGAGGAAGGAACAACAACAACACAGATTAATGAAACCAACGAAAATAAGGACAAAGGAGAACAGAGAGAAGAAAGTTGCATACAGGATAAACAATCACAGCAAGGGGGTGAAGCGGAGATGCAAATTGCAGAGACCATTGAAATACTTTTAGACAAAATAGAACATCAAAGGATTGTAAATGAAGAACAGACTGTTGAAATGGGCAGTGAAGAGGAAAAGGAGGACAAAGCTGGGATACAAATGAAAAGAAGAAGATCGATCAAGGTAAAACCAAGTTTGGGCGGGGTAAGGAAAAAAGTAGTTAAAGAGGACTTGTTGAAAAATGTAAACCGATTTGAACTGTTAAAGGACATGGGGGAGATTGAATGATAAACGATGGTTTTTATGAATACTTTTTTCTGTCTTATGCTCATAAAGTTGGTAACTTTTAATGCAAGAGGACTTCAAGATGTAAGAAAGTTTGATAAAGTAAAAGAAATGTGTAAAAAAGAAGATATAATAATGCTACAAGAAACTAATTGGACCGATAGGTCTATAAATGAAATGAGGAAAAGGTGGAATGGTGAAATTCTGTATAATAATGGTGATGAAAGAAATGGTAGAGGTGTGGCAATTTTAATAAGGGAAAACAGTGGTGTAAGCTGTAAAGAAATATACAAAGATGAAATAGGGAAATGTTTGATAGTGGAAATGAGTTACGAAGAGAAGAACATATTACTGGTCAACATACATGCACCAACGAAAAAAGAAGAAAAGAGATCATTTTTTAACACTATCAAGACAATTGTGAGGAATTATAAATATATACTTATGATGGGGGATTTTAATACAGTTTTTAGCAGACAAGATATAGCGGAGGGTATGGGTTTCAAAAGCGATACGGGAAGGAAAGAGTTAAGATCACTAATGGAGGAAAATAATATAATGGATGTATGGAGGGAAAGGAATGAACACAAAAGAGAATACTCGAGAAGACAAATAGTAGGAAATTTCATTTATCAAACACGAATAGATATGGTTTTATGTACAAGGAATTTAGAATGTTTTATAGAGAAGTTAAGGTATGAAGAAACGAGGTTAAGTGATCATAAGCCTTTTTTTGTACATTTGGATTGGGATGTTGGGAAAAGAGGGCCAGGGGTATGGGTTTTAAATACAGACATTTTAAAGGATGAGGATTATGTGGCAACAATAAAAGATACAATAAAAAAAGAAAAAGAGAATGAAATGTATTTAGAGGACAAAAGGATCTGGTGGGAGAACTTGAAATTTTTAGTGAAAAAAATCACTATTAGTTATTGTGTGTTAAAACAGAAATGCAAAAAGAATAAAGAAAAGGAAATAAGAGAAAGACTGGAGAAGCAAGTAAATGATGAAACAGAAGATATTCAAAAAATAAAAGAAATACAAGAAGAGCTGAAAGAGATGGAAGAGAATAGATATAAGGGGGCAATGTTGAGGTGTAAAGCTAAATATCTGGTAGAAGGAGAAAAATGCACAAAGTTTTTTTTTGATCTTGAAAAAAGAAAAGGAAGAGTTGAAACTATAAAAGAAATACGAAAAGAAAATGGTGAAATGGTACATGAATGTGGGGAAATTTTAGAAGAGGTTAAAAACTATTTTGAAAAATTGTTTAGTACGGAAGGAGTAAAGGAGAGAGAAAAAAGGGAATTAATGGAATTAATAAAAATTAAAGTGAGTAAAGAGGAGAAGGAAGAATGCGATCAGACAATAAGTAAAGAAGAAATAGAAAGTACAATAAATGAATTGAACAAAAAGAAAAGCCCAGGCATTGATGGTCTAGGAAGTGAGTTTTACCAAACTTTTAAAGACCTTTTAGTAGATATTTTAAGAGATGTTTATGATGAGATTTTTGAAAAAGGAGGAATGATGTTAAGAATGGGAATGGGATTGATGAAGGTAATATACAAGAAAAAGGGGGAAAAAAATGAATTAAAAAATTATAGACCTATCACAATGTTAAATACTGATTTAAAGATTTTAGCAAAACTTTTAGCGAATAGATTAAAACAGATAATGCCAAATATAATAACAACAAATCAGGCATATGGAGTAAAAGGGAAAGACATTTCGGATGTAACAATGAGTATAAAAGACACGATAAGGTACATGAGAGATAAAAGGAAAGGAGGTTATATCATTAACTTAGATTTTGAAAAAGCTTTTGACAGGGTGGAACACGAATATTTATTTGATATTTTAAAAAGTTTTGGGTTTGGGGAGATTTTTATTAAATGGATTCAAATTTTATACAAGGGAGCAATGACAACAATAAAATGTAATGGGTTTTTAACAAAATGTTTTAGGATAACACGATCTATAAGACAAGGGTGTCCTTTATCAGCCCTGCTATATTCATTGGTGGCAGAACCGCTTGGACTAGCCATAAAGCAAGAAAGGGGAATTAAAGGAATAGAGATTGAACAAACAGGAAAAGAGAGTAAAATTTTTCAATATGCTGATGACACTACCATTTTTGCTAGAGAAGAAGAAAGTGTCAAACAAGTAATGGAAATAGTACAGAGATTTTGCAAGGGGTCAGGAGGAAAAATAAATGAAGAAAAAACTGCATATATGAGATTTGGGCAGACGACAGACTTAGCAGAGAATTTTAAATTCAAGGAAGTAAAAGAAATGAAGATTTTAGGAATTTTAATGGGTAAAGATGAAGATAAAGTTAGAGAAATCATGTGGGAAGAAATAGTGGGAAGCATTGAAAGAAGACTGAACTTTTGGAAATTGAGGGCACTAAATTTAAAAGGGAAGGTTTTAATCTTGAATGTTTTAATGACTTCAAAACTGTGGTATTTTTTATATATGACATCTATGCCGGTGTGGGTGGAAAGAGGGTTGAAAAGATGTTTTTTAGATTTTTTATGGGTAGGGAAACCAGCTAGAATTGCGTACAATACTTTAATAGGGATGGAGGGAAAAGGAGGTTTGGGTTTAATCGATGTTGAGCAAAGGAAGAATAGTCTGAGAGTCAAATTAGTCAAAAAGTATCTGGATGAGGGAAACAAAGCAGAATGGAAAACAACAATGGGGATTTTTTTAAACAAATGTGGGAATTTTAATCTGGGAGATAATGTGTTATGGATGAGAACACAAGAATGGATAACAGAGGGGTTGCCAATGTTTTATAAAGAAGTTTTAAGGGCTTGGAGGAATTTTTTAACTACCGTTCAATACAACGTACATGGAAGAGAAAACATCTTAAATCAGCCATTATTCCTAAACACCGGCATTTTAAACCAAGGGAAGGAAATATATTTTAAAGAATTGATGGAAGTTGGAATAGTCAAAGTAAGAGATGTTTTATATGAATATAAAGAAGGCTTTTTACCAATGCAGTATATAGTAGATGTGATGGAGGAAGCAAAGGAAGAATTTAATAAACAAGAACTTAAAACTAAGTATGAAATTATAAAAAATGCAATACCCAAAGAATGGATAGAAAAGGTTGAAACTATGGAAGGGGGGAAAGAAGAAAAGGATGTGTACGCAATACTGGGAGAGAAATTGTGGCTTTTAAAAGAATGTACAGTGAAAATGTTTTATGTTTTTTTCATTGACATGATTTTTAAGAAACCTGTTGCAAACAAATTTTGGCAGAAGACATTTGAAGGTTTAAAAGAAGAAGATATTTGGAAAAACATGAAAGGGGAGATAATTGAGGTCAAATTGGAAAATTCTGAGTATTATATCAGACAAAGGGTGCTGTTTACTGATGTTATACTTAAAAAAATTGGGATGGAACAAAGTGCCATATGCAAAGTATGCAATGAGGAAGATTTTTTACATGCGTTTCTACACTGTAAGGCACTGAAGGATTTCAATGAAAAATG
>NW_020529147.1:27500-35000 GCF_003368295.1 Carassius auratus
TTTAAAGAAATTGGAAGGATGGGGAGTTCTCCCCATCTCTAAAATAAAGAGACGGTTTTATCCTGGCACAAATATTGAAGATGGAACAAGATTTGTAAAAACAAGATTCCCCAGAGAAGTGATCTCACTCCCGTATAGCACCAAGTTTGTCACAGCAGAAGGACCACAGCACTTTCGGGTCATGCATAGCCAGCAGGTAAAGACATGTAGGTTGTGCATGAGCCCAGAGCATATGGTGAAAGACTGTCCGCAGTTTATATGTTACAAATGCAATGAGAGAGGACACATGGCGAGGGACTGCAGGGTGGTAAAATGCCCGGATTGCGAGGAGGTGCTAAGCAAGTGTGAACGCTGGATGGGAAACGAGGAAGAAGATGAAAAAGGTGTGAGTGGGCAGATGCATGACAATGAAAAGGAGCAAGAGGAAGGAACAACAACAACACAGATTAATGAAACCAACGAAAATAAGGACAAAGGAGAACAGAGAGAAGAAAGTTGCATACAGGATAAACAATCACAGCAAGGGGGTGAAGCGGAGATGCAAATTGCAGAGACCATTGAAATACTTTTAGACAAAATAGAACATCAAAGGATTGTAAATGAAGAACAGACTGTTGAAATGGGCAGTGAAGAGGAAAAGGAGGACAAAGCTGGGATACAAATGAAAAGAAGAAGATCGATCAAGGTAAAACCAAGTTTGGGCGGGGTAAGGAAAAAAGTAGTTAAAGAGGACTTGTTGAAAAATGTAAACCGATTTGAACTGTTAAAGGACATGGGGGAGATTGAATGATAAACGATGGTTTTTATGAATACTTTTTTCTGTCTTATGCTCATAAAGTTGGTAACTTTTAATGCAAGAGGACTTCAAGATGTAAGAAAGTTTGATAAAGTAAAAGAAATGTGTAAAAAAGAAGATATAATAATGCTACAAGAAACTAATTGGACCGATAGGTCTATAAATGAAATGAGGAAAAGGTGGAATGGTGAAATTCTGTATAATAATGGTGATGAAAGAAATGGTAGAGGTGTGGCAATTTTAATAAGGGAAAACAGTGGTGTAAGCTGTAAAGAAATATACAAAGATGAAATAGGGAAATGTTTGATAGTGGAAATGAGTTACGAAGAGAAGAACATATTACTGGTCAACATACATGCACCAACGAAAAAAGAAGAAAAGAGATCATTTTTTAACACTATCAAGACAATTGTGAGGAATTATAAATATATACTTATGATGGGGATTTTAATACAGTTTTTAGCAGACAAGATATAGCGGAGGGTATGGGTTTCAAAAGCGATACGGGAAGGAAAGAGTTAAGATCACTAATGGAGGAAAATAATATAATGGATGTATGGAGGGAAAGGAATGAACACAAAAGAGAATACTCGAGAAGACAAATAGTAGGAAATTTCATTTATCAAACACGAATAGATATGGTTTTATGTACAAGGAATTTAGAATGTTTTATAGAGAAGTTAAGGTATGAAGAAACGAGGTTAAGTGATCATAAGCCTTTTTTTGTACATTTGGATTGGGATGTTGGGAAAAGAGGGCCAGGGGTATGGGTTTTAAATACAGACATTTTAAAGGATGAGGATTATGTGGCAACAATAAAAGATACAATAAAAAAAGAAAAAGAGAATGAAATGTATTTAGAGGACAAAAGGATCTGGTGGGAGAACTTGAAATTTTTAGTGAAAAAAATCACTATTAGTTATTGTGTGTTAAAACAGAAATGCAAAAAGAATAAAGAAAAGGAAATAAGAGAAAGACTGGAGAAGCAAGTAAATGATGAAACAGAAGATATTCAAAAAATAAAAGAAATACAAGAAGAGCTGAAAGAGATGGAAGAGAATAGATATAAGGGGGCAATGTTGAGGTGTAAAGCTAAATATCTGGTAGAAGGAGAAAAATGCACAAAGTTTTTTTTTGATCTTGAAAAAAGAAAAGGAAGAGTTGAAACTATAAAAGAAATACGAAAAGAAAATGGTGAAATGGTACATGAATGTGGGGAAATTTTAGAAGAGGTTAAAAACTATTTTGAAAAATTGTTTAGTACGGAAGGAGTAAAGGAGAGAGAAAAAAGGGAATTAATGGAATTAATAAAAATTAAAGTGAGTAAAGAGGAGAAGGAAGAATGCGATCAGACAATAAGTAAAGAAGAAATAGAAAGTACAATAAATGAATTGAACAAAAAGAAAAGCCCAGGCATTGATGGTCTAGGAAGTGAGTTTTACCAAACTTTTAAAGACCTTTTAGTAGATATTTTAAGAGATGTTTATGATGAGATTTTTGAAAAAGGAGGAATGATGTTAAGAATGGGAATGGGATTGATGAAGGTAATATACAAGAAAAAGGGGGAAAAAAATGAATTAAAAAATTATAGACCTATCACAATGTTAAATACTGATTTAAAGATTTTAGCAAAACTTTTAGCGAATAGATTAAAACAGATAATGCCAAATATAATAACAACAAATCAGGCATATGGAGTAAAAGGGAAAGACATTTCGGATGTAACAATGAGTATAAAAGACACGATAAGGTACATGAGAGATAAAAGGAAAGGAGGTTATATCATTAACTTAGATTTTGAAAAAGCTTTTGACAGGGTGGAACACGAATATTTATTTGATATTTTAAAAAGTTTTGGGTTTGGGGAGATTTTTATTAAATGGATTCAAATTTTATACAAGGGAGCAATGACAACAATAAAATGTAATGGGTTTTTAACAAAATGTTTTAGGATAACATGATCTATAAGACAAGGGTGTCCTTTATCAGCCCTGCTATATTCATTGGTGGCAGAACCGCTTGGACTAGCCATAAAGCAAGAAAGGGGAATTAAAGGAATAGAGATTGAACAAACAGGAAAAGAGAGTAAAATTTTTCAATATGCTGATCACACTACCATTTTTGCTAGAGAAGAAGAAAGTGTCAAACAAGTAATGGAAATAGTACAGAGATTTTGCAAGGGGTCAGGAGGAAAAATAAATGAAGAAAAAACTGCATATATGAGATTTGGGCAGACGACAGACTTAGCAGAGAATTTTAAATTCAAGGAAGTAAAAGAAATGAAGATTTTAGGAATTTTAATGGGTAAAGATGAAGATAAAGTTAGAGAAATCATGTGGGAAGAAATAGTGGGAAGCATTGAAAGAAGACTGAACTTTTGGAAATTGAGGGCACTAAATTTAAAAGGGAAGGTTTTAATCTTGAATGTTTTAATGACTTCAAAACTGTGGTATTTTTTATATATGACATCTATGCCGGTGTGGGTGGAAAGAGGGTTGAAAAGATGTTTTTTTGATTTTTTATGGGTAGGGAAACCAGCTAGAATTGCGTACAATACTTTAATAGGGATGGAGGGAAAAGGAGGTTTGGGTTTAATCGATGTTGAGCAAAGGAAGAATAGTCTGAGAGTCAAATTAGTCAAAAAGTATCTGGATGAGGGAAACAAAGCAGAATGGAAAACAACAATGGGGATTTTTTTAAACAAATGTGGGAATTTTAATCTGGGAGATAATGTGTTATGGATGAGAACACAAGAATGGATAACAGAGGGGTTGCCAATGTTTTATAAAGAAGTTTTAAGGGCTTGGAGGAATTTTTTAACTACCGTTCAATACAACGTACATGGAAGAGAAAACATCTTAAATCAGCCATTATTCCTAAACACCGGCATTTTAAACCAAGGGAAGGAAATATATTTTAAAGAATTGATGGAAGTTGGAATAGTCAAAGTAAGAGATGTTTTATATGAATATAAAGAAGGCTTTTTACCAATGCAGTATATAGTAGATGTGATGGAGGAAGCAAAGGAAGAATTTAATAAACAAGAACTTAAAACTAAGTATGAAATTATAAAAAATGCAATACCCAAAGAATGGATAGAAAAGGTTGAAACTATGGAAGGGGGGAAAGAAGAAAAGGATGTGTACGCAATACTGGGAGAGAAATTGTGGCTTTTAAAAGAATGTACAGTGAAAATGTTTTATGTTTTTTTCATTGACATGATTTTTAAGAAACCTGTTGCAAACAAATTTTGGCAGAAGACATTTGAAGGTTTAAAAGAAGAAGATATTTGGAAAAACATGAAAGGGGAGATAATTGAGGTCAAATTGGAAAATTCTGAGTATTATATCAGACAAAGGGTGCTGTTTACTGATGTTATACTTAAAAAAATTGGGATGGAACAAAGTGCCATATGCAAAGTATGCAATGAGGAAGAGGAAGATTTTTTACATGCGTTTCTACACTGTAAGGCACTGAAGGATTTCAATGAAAAATGCAAAACTATAATTGTAAACCTGGGAGGGGAGCAAGATCGAGAGGATACAGAATTGGATAGGATCATTATGTTAGGTTTTGATGAGAAGGAAAAAAACAAAAAGGTGATCAATCTGTTTGTAATGTTAATGAAAAAAGTCATCTGGGAAAGAAGAGGAATTGCAAAACAAGAAGAAATTATAATGGATGTGTGGGGTTTGTTTAAAAGACGTTGGAAAAGGTATATAGAATGTTTGTATTGTTATTTTAAACAGGAACAAAAAAATAAGGAATTTGATAAAGTGTTTACTTCAGAGGTTTACTCAATTTTAAAGAAGTTTGAAATAGCATTTCCAGGAACAGAATGATGTGTCTGGCGCCGGTACAGGATGGCTGCCTCCGTGACGAGCTCCGCATATGTTTTTGTGTTTTTGTTAGTTTGTCCTGTTTTTAGTTATATTCCTGCCATCAGTTTCACCAGGGAAGAACTGCTGAACATTCGGCAGAACACACCACAGGATATTTTACCGGATTTCAATTATTCAGACGTTTTACTGAACGTTGTTATCGGAGGAGCGGCGGCGCTGATCAAGCGCTTCAGGACGCGCAGACGGGGGAAGCGGGCGGGAGCGCTCGTCAGACTCAGGAAGCGCGGATTTCGAACGCCGTTGCCTAGCATCCATCTGGCAAATCTCCGCTCTCTACCCAACAAAACGGACGAACTCCTTCTGCTTTCTCGGACAAATAAGGATTTCACACACTCTGCTGCTCTGTGTTTCACGGAAACCTGGCTGAATGACACCATACCGGACAGCGCGCTCCATCTGCAGGGCTTTCAGCTGTTTAGAGCGGATCGTGACACAGAATCAACGGGGAAATCGCGTGGCGGCGGGACATGCTTTTACATCAATGAACGGTGGTGTACAGATGTAACTGTGTTAAAGAAGACGTGCTGCTCAAATCTCGAAACACTCTTCATTAACTGCAAGCCGTTCTATTCGCCGCGGGAGTTTCACTCGTTCATTCTGGTCAGTGTTTACATCCATCCCCAAGCGCATGTGAGCTCAGCTTTACAGAAACTCGCTGATCAGATCACAGAGACAGAACAACAACACCCGGACTCTGTTTTAATCATTCTCGGGGACTTTAATAAAGCCAATCTGTCCCGTGAACTGCCAAAATACAGACAGCATGTTACTTGTCCCACAAGAGACAGTAATATATTGGATCACTGTTACACCACAATAAAGGATGCATTTCACTCTGTTCCACGAGCAGCTTTGGGACGTTCTGATCACCTTCTGGTTCATCTAATACCGTCCTACAGGCAGAAACTAAAATCAGCTAAACCTGTATCAAGGACTGTAAAAAGATGGACTAATGAAGCAGAGCAGGATTTACAATCTTGTTTTGACCTCACTGATTGGAGTGTTTTTGAAGCTGCTACCACCGATCTGGATGAACTCACAGAGACCGTAACATCATATATCAGTTTCTGTGAGGATATGTGTATTCCTACAAAGACTCAACTAATTTACAATAATGACAAACCGTGGTTCACTGCAAAACTCAGACAGCTCCGTCAGGCCAAAGAAGATGCTTACGTGAAGGGGGACAATGTCTTGTATAAACAGGCTAAATACACATTGGAAAAGGAGATCAAAGTGGCAAAGAGGAATTATTCTGAAAAAATAAGGACTCAGTTCACTTCCAACGACTCCGCATCAGTGTGGAAAAGTCTAAAGAAGATCACCAATTACAAGACACCACCCCCCAGTACCGTAGAGAATCAACGACTGGCAGACGATCTGAACGAGTTTTACTGCAGGTTTGAAAGAACACCCATCACCTGCCCTGAACGCCTCCCCCAACAACCATTCACACCCTTCACAACTCCTGCAACCAGCCCTGAATGCCTCTCCAAACTACCGTTCACACCATTAACAGCTCCTGCAACCCATCCTGAACACCTCTCCAATCAAGCACTCTCACCATTCTCACCTCCTGCATCCCCCCTCTCCCCCACACCTGCAATTCAGATCAGCGAGGATGCGGTGCGCCAGGTCTTCCGGAAGCAGAAAAGGAAAAAAGCACCAGGCCCAGATTGTGTTACACCAGCCTGTCTGAAATCCTGTGCTGACCAGCTGGCCCCCATCTTCACACAGATCTTCAACAGATCGCTGGAGCTGTGCGAAGTCCCTTCATGCCTCAAACGTTCCACCATCATCCCCATCCCTAAGAAACCCAAAATTACAGGACTAAATGACTACAGGCCTGTGGCTCTAACGTCTGTAGTCATGAAGTCATTTGAAAAACTGGTGCTGGGCCACCTGAAGGACATCACTGGGCCCTTGCTGGATCCTCTTCAGTTTGCCTACAGAGCAAACAGGTCTGTGGACGATGCAGTAAACATTGGACTGCATTATGTTCTGCAACACCTAGACAGACCGGGGACTTATGTGAGGATCCTGTTTGTGGACTTCAGCTCGGCCTTCAACACGATCATCCCAAACCTCCTCCTGCCCAAACTAAATCAGCTCTCCGTGCCCACCTCCGTCTGTCAGTGGATCAACAGCTTCCTGACAGACAGGCAGCAGCTAGTGAGGCTGGGAAAATACACATCCAGCACCCGTACAATCAGCACCGGAGCTCCCCAGGGCTGTGTTCTCTCCCCACTGCTCTTCTCCCTGTACACTAATGATTGCACGTCTAAGGACCCCTCTGTCAAGCTCCTGAAGTTTGCAGATGACACCACACTCATCGGCCTCATTCAGGACGGTGACGAGTCTGCTTACAGACAGGAGGTAAAAGAGCTGGCTGTCTGGTGCAGTCTCAACAACCTGGAGCTTAACACCCTCAAAACAGTGGAGATGATCGTGGACTTCAGGAGAGACCCCCCTGCACTCCCCCCACTCACCATCATGAACAGCACTGTGACTGCAGTGGAGTCATTCAGGTTCCTGGGCACCTCTATCTCTCAGGACCTGAAGTGGGACATTCACATTGACTCCATTGTGAAAAAGGCCCAGCAGAGGTTGTACTTTCTCCGCCAGCTGAGGAAGTTTAACCTGCCACAGGAGCTGCTGAAACAGTTCTACTCCACCATCATTGAATCCATCCTCTGCACTTCAGTAACTGTCTGGTTCAGCTCAGCTTCTAAATCTGACCTCAGAAGACTACAGAGGGTAGTCCGGACTGCTGAGCGAATCATCGGTTCAACCCTCCCATCT
>NW_020529147.1:37500-40000 GCF_003368295.1 Carassius auratus
GGATGGGAGACTGCCTGGGAATACCAGGTGCTTTAAACTTTTTGGAAAATTTCACGATTTATATAATAATCTTGCAAAAAAAAAAGAGTCAATGCCCGATCTCTGAATCTTACCAGGCTTAGGTCTGGTTAGTACTTGGATGAGAGACTGCCTAGGAATACCAGGTGCTTTAAGCTTTTGGGTTTTCTTTCCTACTTATATAATGTACTGACGATTAGATGGGCTGGTCTTTAAATAACCCTCTCTTTGCAGCAGTCTTTGCTTACGGCCATACCAACCTGGCTATGCCCGATCTCGTCTGCTCTCGGAAGCTAAGCAGGTTTGGGCCTGGTTAGTACTTGGATGGGAGACCGCCTGGGAATACCAGGTGCTGTAAGCTTTTTGGAAACTTTTCACTTAGTATATAATAATTTTGCCAAAAAATAGAGTCAATGCCCGATCTCTGAATATTAGCAGGTTTGGGCCTGGTTAGTACATGGATGGGAGACTGCCTGGGAATACCAGGTGCTTTAAACTTTTTGGAAAATTTCACGATTTATATAATAATCTTGCAAAAAAAAAAAAAAAAAAAGAGTCAATACCCGATCTCTGAATCTTAGCAGGTTTAGGTCTGGTTAGTACTTGGATGAGAGACTGCCTAGGAATACCAGGTGCTTTAAGCTTTTGGGTTTTCTTTCCTACCTATATAATGTACTGACGATTAGATGGGCTGGTCTTTAATTAGCCCTCTCTTTGCAGCAGTCTTCGCTTACGGCCATACCAACCTGGCTATGCCCGATCTCGTCTGCTCTCGGAAGCTAAGCAGGTTTGGGCCTGGTTAGTACTTGGATGGGAGACCGCCTGGGAATACCAGGTGCTGTAAGCTTTTTGGAAACTTTTCACTTAGTATATAATAATTTTGCCAAAAAATAGAGTCAATGCCGATCTCTGAATATTAGCAGGTTTGGGACTGGTTACTACATGGATGGGAGACTGCCTGGGAAAACCAGGTGCTTTAAACTTTTTGGAAAATTTCACGATTTATATAATAATCTTGCAAAAAAAAAAAAAAAAGAGTCAATGCCCGATCTCTGAATCTTAGCAGGTTTAGGTCTGGTTAGTACTTGGATGAGAGACTGCCTAGGAATACCAGGTGCTTTAAGCTTTTGGGTTTTCTTTCCTACTTATATAATGTACTGACGATTAGATGGGCTGGTCTTTAAATAGCCCTCTCTTTGCAGCAGTCTTCGCTTACGGCCATACCAACCTGGTTATGCCCGATCTCATCTGCTCTCGGAAGCTAAGCAGGTTTGGGCCTGTTTAGTACTTGGATGGGAGACCGCCTGGGAATACCAGGTGCTGTAAGCTTTTTGGAAACTTTTCACTTAGTATATAATAATTTTGACAAAAAATAGAGTCAATGCCCGATATCTGAATATTAGCAGGTTTGGGCCTGGTTAGTACATGGATGGGAGACTGCCTGGGAATACCAGGTGCTTTAAACTTTTTGGAAAATTTCACGATTTATATAATAATCTTGCAAAAAAAAAAAAAAAAAAAAGAGTCAATGCCCGATCTCTGAATCTTACCAGATTTAGGTCTGGTTAGTACTTGGATGAGAGACTGCCTAGGAATACCAGGTGCTTTAAGCTTTTGGGTTTTCTTTCCTACTTATATAATGTACCGACGATTAGATGGGCTGGTCTTTAAATAGCCCTCTCTTTGCAGCAGTCTTCGCTTACGGCCATACCAACCTGGCTATGCCCGATCTCGTCTGCTCTCGGAAGCTAAGCAGGTTTGGGCCTGGTTAGTACTTGGATGGGAGACCGCCTGGGAATACCAGGTGCTGAAAGCTTTTTGGAAACTTTTCACTTAGTATATAATAATTTTGACAAAAAATAGAGTCAATGCCCGATCTCTGAACATTAGCAGGTTTGGGCCTGGTAAGTACATGGATGGGAGACTGCCTGGGAATACCAGGTGCTTTAAACTTTTTGGAAAATTTCAAGATTTATATAATAATCTTGCCAAAAAAAAAAAAAAAAGTCAATGCCCGATCTCTGAATATTAGCAGGTTTGGGCCTGGTTAGTACATGGATGGGAGACTGCCTGGGAATACCAGGTGCTTTAAACTTTTTGGAAAATTTCACGATTTATATAATAATCTTGCAAAAAAAAAAAAAAAAAAAAAAAGAGTCAATGCCCGATCACTGAATCTTACCAGGCTTAGGTCTGCTTAGTACTTGGATGAGAGACTGCCTAGGAATACCAGGTGCTTTAAGCTTTTGGGTTTTCTTTCCTACTTATATAATGTACTGGCGATTAGATGGGCTGGTCTTTAAATAACCCTCTCTTTGCAGCAGTCTTCGCTTACGGCCATACCAACCTGGCTATGCCCGATCTCGTCTGCTCTCGGAAGCTAAGCAGGTTTGGGCCTGGTTAGTACTTGGATGGGAGACCGCCTGGGAATACCAGGTGCTGTAAGCTTTTTGGAAACTTTTCACTTAGTATATAATAATTT
>NW_020529147.1:45000-46707 GCF_003368295.1 Carassius auratus
AGAAGGAGATATTATCCTGGCACCACTGTTGCGGATGGAACAAGGTTTTTAAGAGTAAGATTCCCACAGGACATTGTGACTCTGCCATACAATGTGAGATTTGACACAGAGGAGGGACCAAAATACTTCAGGGTAATTCATGACGGCCAGCTAAAGACTTGCAGAATATGTGCAAGCACAGAGCATGAAAAAAAGGACTGTCCTCAATATACCTGCAGAAAATGTCTGGAACAGGGGCATTTTGCGCGGGACTGCCAAGCCCCACGGTGCAAAAGCTGTGAAAAGACATGGATGAGGTGTACATGTGAATCTGAAGAGGAGGACAATGCAGAAATGGAGATAGAGGTGCAGGAGCACATGGAGGAGACAAGCAGAAATAGAAGGAAAGATGAAACACAGGAGGTGAATGGGATTTCTGAGGATTTAAGTAAGCAAGGAAAGGAGGACTCCACGAGGAGAGAGGACAACGCAGATAAAGAAATTGAAGTGCATACAATGGAGACTGAGACACATCAAACTGTTGCTAATGATGGACAAATGAAAGAAATGAATGTGCAACAACGAGTGAAATTGCAGCTGGGTGGAATAAAAGAGGAGGTAAGCGATGAGGAAACTGATGAAATTAACCTTGAGCTTGAAAACAGAACAACGGACATTATGAACAGAAGACGTAAATTGATAACAGTATCGGAAATAATATTAAACAAGTATTAAAGAAACAAAAGTTAGAAGAGAAGACAGAGCAAGGCTAAATGAAGATAAAGTAGATCTAAATTCCTAGACATTAAGAGAGACCAATATATAGATGATGGGTTTGTTTTGGTTTGTGTTTTTTTTTTTTTTTTTTTTTTTTTCATTATGAGTAACTTATGTTTGGTCTCAATTAATGTTAGAGGGCTTGTCATCTAAGCTGAAGTTTGAAAATATAATAAATTTAACAAAACAAAGTGATATTTTATGTATACAGGAGACTGGATGGAATGAAACAATAGTTAATGATTTTAAAAAATTTTGGGATGGAGAAAATATGGTACAGTAATGATTAAATAAGAAAAAAGGATTGGCAATACTAATTAGAAGGGGAGTAGTAGAATCAACGAATGTTTATTTAAAGATAACAATGGAAGGATTTTAACTGTTAAAATTATGGATAGGGGAGAAGAAATAACAATATGTAATATACATGCTCCAAATGAAGATATGGAAAGAGTTACTTTTTTTAAAGAATTGAGTGTTTTGATTAATGGATGGAAGAATGTCATTGTTATAGGAGATTTTAATACTGTTTTAGAAAGAATAGATGTTGAAGATTTTATGGTGTATAGAGCTGATGTTGGAAGAAAAGAACTGAAATGTATGATGGCTGAACATAAATTTGTAGATGTATGGAGAGTAGAGAACAGAGTCAAAAGAGAATATTCGAGAAGACAGTGGGTAAATACAATTTTAAAACAAAGCAGAATAGATTTCATTTTATGTGACAGAAGATTTGAGCATTTTATTTCAAAAGTTTTTTTAAAAATGTATAGTGGGAGTGATCATGACTTTTTATATGTAATGATGGATTTTAGTGGAGTTGAAAGAGGACCAGGTGTATGGGTGTTTAATACACAGCTTTTAAAGAACGAATTGTATAAAATGGAAATGGAAAACCTAATTATTAATAGTGTAGATGATGTTTAATATGATGAAGCAATATGTGTGTGG
>NW_020529148.1:0-2500 GCF_003368295.1 Carassius auratus
AAAAAAAAAAAAAAAGAGTCGATGCCCCAATCTCTGAATCTTAGCAGGCTTAGGTCTGGTTAGTACTTGGATGAGAGACGGCCTAGGAATACCAGGGCTTTAAGCTTTTGGGTTTCTTTTTCCTACTTATATAATACTGGCGATTAGATTGGCTGATCTCTAAATAGCCTTCTCTTTGCGGCAGTCTTCGCTTACGGCCATACCATACCTGGCTATACCCGATCTCGTCTGATCTGAAGCTAAGCAGGTTTGGGCCTGGTTAGTACTTGGATGGGAGACCGCCTGGGAATATCAGGTGCTGTAAGCTTTTTGGAAAATTTCACTTAGTATATAATAATTTTGCCAAAAAATAGAGTCAATGCCCGATTTCTGAATATTAGCAGGTTTGGGCCTGGTTAGTACATTGATGGGAGACTGCCTGGGAATACCAGGTGCTTTAAACTTTTTGGAAAATTTCATAAATTATATAATAATTTTGCCAAAAAAAAAAAAGAGTCAATGCCCAATCTCTGAATCTTAGCAGGCTTAGGTCTGGTTAGTACTTGGATGAGAGACCGGCTAGGAATACCAGGTGCTTTAAGCTTTTGGGTTTTCTTTCCTACTTATATAATGTACTGGCGATTAGATTGGCTGATCTCTAAATAGCCTTCTCTTTGCGGCAGTCTTCGCTTACGGCCATACCAACCTGGCTATGCCCGATCTCGTCTGATCTCGGAAGCTAAGCAGGTTTGGGCCTGGTTAGTACTTGGATGGGAGACCGCCTGGGAATACCAGGTGCTGTAAGCTTTTTGGAAATTTTTCAGTTAGTATATAATAATTTTGCCAAAAAATAGAGTCAATGCCGGTCTCTGAATATTAGCAGGTTTGGGTCTGGTTAGTACATGGATGGGAGACTGCCTGGGAATACCAGGTGCTTTAAACTTTTTGGAAAATTTTCACTTAGTATATAATAATTTTGCCAAAAAATAGAGTCAATGCCCGATTTCTGAATATTAGCAGGTTTGGGGCCTGGTTAGTACATGGATGGGCACTGGCCTGGGAATACCAGGTGCTTTAAACTTTTTTGGAAAATTTCACACAAATTGTATAATAATTTTGCAAAAAAAAAAAAAAGAGTCAATGCCCAATCTCTGAATCTTAGCAGGCTTAGGTCTGGTTAGTACTTGGATGAGAGACCGGCTAGGAATACCAGGTGCTTTAAGCTTTTGGGTTTTCTTTCCTACTTATATAATGTACTGGCGATTAGATTGGCTGATCTCTAAATAGCCTTCTCTTTGCAGCAGTCTTCGCTTACGGCCATACCATCCTGGCTATACCCGATCTCGTCTGATCTCGGAAGCTAACCAGGTTTGGGCCTGGTTAGTACTTGGATGGGAGACCGCCTGGGAATATCAGGTGCTGTAAGCTTTTTGGAAAATTTTCACTTAGTATATAATAATTTTGCCAAAAAATAGAGTCAATGCCCGATTTCTGAATATTAGCAGGTTTGGGCCTGGTTAGTACATTGATGGGAGACTGCCTGGGAATACCAGGTGCTTTAAAATTTTTGGAAAATTTCATAAATTATATATAATTTTGCCAAAAAAAAAAAGAGTCAATGCCCAATCTCTGAATCTTAGCAGGCTTAGGTTTGGTTAGTACTTGGATGAGAGACCGGCTAGGAATACCAGGTGCTTTAAGCTTTTGGGTTTTCTTTCCTACTTATATAATGTACTGGCGATTAGATTGGCTGATCTCTAAATAGCCTTCTCTTTGCGGCAGTCTTCGCTTACGGCCATACCAACCTGGCTATGCCCGATCTCGTCTGATCTCGGAAGCTAAGCAGGTTTGGGCCTGGTTAGTACTTGGATGGGAGACCGCCTGGGAATACCAGGTGCTGTAAGCTTTTTGGAAATTTTTCAGTTAGTATATAATAATTCTGCCAAAAAATAGAGTCAATGCCGGTCTCTGAATATTAGCAGGTTTGGGTCTGGTTAGTACATGGATGGGAGACTGCCTGGGAATACCAGGTGCTTTAAACTTTTTGGAAAATTTTCACTTAGTATATAATAATTTTGCCAAAAAATAGAGTCAATGCCCGATTTCTGAATATTAGCAGGTTTGGGCCTGGTTAGTACATGGATGGGACACTGCCTGGGAAATACCAGGTGCTTTAAACTTTTTGGAAAATTTCACAAATTGTATAATAATTTGCAAAAAAAAAAAGAAAAAAAAAAAAAAGAGTCAATGCCCAATCTCTGAATCTTAGCAGGCTTAGGTCTGGTTAGTACTTGGATGAGAGACCGGCTAGGAATACCAGGTGCTTTAAGCTTTTGGGTTTTCTTTCCTACTTATATAATGTACTGGCGATTAGATTGGCTGATCTCTAAATAGCCTTCTCTTTGTGGCAGTCTTCGCTTACGGCCATACCAACCTGGCTATGCCCGATCTCGTCTGATCTCGGAAGCTAAGCAGGTTTGGGACTGGTTAGTACTTGGATGGGAGACCGCCTGGGAATACC
>NW_020529148.1:7500-31744 GCF_003368295.1 Carassius auratus
CGATCTCGTCTGATCTCGGAAGCTAAGCAGGTTTGGGCCTGGTTAGTACTTGGATGGGAGACCGCCTGGGAATACCAGGTGCTGTAAGCTTTTTGGAAATTTTTCAGTTAGTATATAATAATTTTGCCAAAAAATAGAGTCAATGCCGGTCTCTGAATATTAGCAGGTTTGGGTCTGGTTAGTACATGGATGGGAGACTGCCTGGGAATACCAGGTGCTTTAAACTTTTTGGAAAATTTTCACTTAGTATATAATAATTTTGCCAAAAAATAGAGTCAATGCCCGATTTCTGAATATTAGCAGGTTTGGGCCTGGTTAGTACATGGATGGGAGACTGCCTGGGAATACCAGGTGCTTTAAACTTTTTGGAAAATTTCACAAATTATATAATAATTTTGCAACAAAAAAAAAAAAAAAAAAAAAAAAGAGTCGATGCCCAATCTCTGAATCTTAGCAGGCTTAGGTCTGGTTAGTACTTGGATGAGAGACCGGCTAGGAATACCAGGTGCTTTAAGCTTTTGGGTTTTCTTTCCTACTTATATAATGTACTGGCGATTAGATTGGCTGATCTCTAAATAGCCTTCTCTTTGCGGCAGTCTTTGCTTACGGCCATACCAACCTGGCTATGCCCGATCTCGTCTGATCTCGGAAGCTAAGCAGGTTTGGGCCTGGTTAGTACTTGGATGGGAGACCGCCTGGGAATACCAGGTGCTGTAAGCTTTTTGGAAATTTTTCAGTTAGTATATAATAATTTTGCCAAAAAATAGAGTCAATGCCGGTCTCTGAATATTAGCAGGTTTGGGTCTGGTTAGTACATGGATGGGAGACTGCCTGGGAATACCAGGTGCTTTAAACTTTTTGGAAAATTTTCACTTAGTATATAATAATTTTGCCAAAAAATAGAGTCAATGCCCGATTTCTGAATATTAGCAGGTTTGGGCCTGGTTAGAACATGGATGGGACACTGCCTGGGAATACCAGGTGCTTTAAACTTTTTGGAAAATTTCACAAATTGTATAATAATTTTGCAAAAAAAAAGAAAAAAAAAAAAAGAGTCAATGCCCAATCTCTGAATCTTAGCAGGCTTAGGTCTGGTTAGTACGTGGATGAGAGACCGGCTAGGAATACCAGGTGCTTTAAGCTTTTGGGTTTTCTTTCCTACTTATATAATGTACTGGCGATTAGATTGGCTGATCTCTAAATAGCCTTCTCTTTGCGGCAGTCTTCGCTTACGGCCATACCAACCTGGCTATGCCCGATCTCGTCTGATCTCGGAAGCTAAGCAGGTTTGGGCCTGGTTAGTACTTGGATGGGAGACCGCCTGGGAATACCAGGTGCTGTAAGCTTTTTGGAAATTTTTCAGTTAGTATATAATAATTTTGCCAAAAAATAGAGTCAATGCCGGTCTCTGAATATTAGCAGGTTTGGGTCTGGTTAGTACATGGATGGGAGACTGCCTGGGAATACCAGGTGCTTTAAACTTTTTGGAAAATTTCACAAATTATATAATAATTTTGCAAAAAAAAACAAAACAAAAAAAAAAAAAAGAGTCGATGCCCAATCTCTGAATCTTAGCAGGCTTAGGTCTGGTTAGTACTTGGATGAGAGACCGGCTAGGAATACCAGGTGCTTTAAGCTTTTGGGTTTTCTTTCCTACTTATATAATGTACTGGCGATTAGATTGGCTGATCTCTAAATAGCCTTCTCTTTGCAGCAGTCTTCGCTTACGGCCATACCATCCTGGCTATACCCGATCTCGTCTGATCTCGGAAGCTAAGCAGGTTTGGGCCTGGTTAGTACTTGGATGGGAGACCGCCTGGGAATATCAGGTGCTGTAAGCTTTTTGGAAATTTTTCACTTAGTATATAATAATTTTGCCAAAAAATAGAGTCAATGCCGGTCTCTGAATATTAGCAGGTTTGGGTCTGGTTAGTACATGGATGGGAGACTGCCTGGGAATACCATCCATCCATCCATCCATCCATCCATCCATCCATCATCTTCCGCTTATCCGGGGCCGGGTCGCGGGGGCAACAGTCTAAGCAGAGACGCCCAGACTTCCCTCTCCCTAGCCACTTCCTCCAGCTCTTCCGGGGGGACCCCGAGGCGTTCCCAGGCCAGCCGGGAGACATAGTCCCTCCAGCGTGTCCTAGGTCTTCCCCGGGGCCTCCTCCCGGTGAGACGTGCCTGGAACACCTCCCTGGGAAGGCGTCCAGGAGGCATCCGAAATAGATGCCCGAGCCACCTCAGCTGGCTCCTCTCGATGTGGAGGAGCAACGGCTCTACTCTGAGCTCCTCCCGAGTGACCGAGCTTCTCACCCTATCTCTAAGGGAGCGCCCAGCCACCCGACGGAGAAAGCTCATTTCGGCCGCCTGTATCCGGGATCTTGTCCTTTCGGTCATGACCCACAGCTCATGACCATAGGTGAGAGTAGGAACGTAGATTGACCAGTAAATCGAGAGCTTTGCCTTACAGCTCAGCTCCTTCTTCACCACGACAGACCGGTTCAGCGACCGCATTACTGCAGAAGCTGCCGTCTGTCAATCTCACGTTCCATCCTTCCCTCACTCGTGAACAAGACTCCAAGATACCTGAACTCCTCCACTTGAGGCAGGAACTCTCCACCAACCTGACGTGGGCAATCCACCCTTTTCCGACTGAGAACCATGGCCTCGGACTTGGAGGTGCTGATTCTCATCCCAGCCGATTCACACTCGGCTGCAAACCGTCCCAATGCACACTGAAGGTCCTGGTCTGAGGATGCCAACACGACAACATCATCCACAAAAAGCAGCGACGAAATCGTATGGTCCCCAAACCGGACACTCTCCGGCCCTTGGCTGCGCCTAGAAATTCTGTCCATAAAAATTATGAACAGAACCGGTGACAAAGGGCAGCCCTGCCGGAGTCCAACATGCACCGGGAACAGGTCTGACTTACTGCCGTCAATGCGAACCAAGCTCTTGCTCCGGTCGTACAGGGACCGAACCGCCCTAAGTAGGGAGCCGCCGACCCCATACTCCCGGAGCACCCTCCACAGGATGTCGCGAGGAACACGGTCGAATGCCTTCTCCAAGTCCACAAAACACATGTGGACTGGTTGGGCAAACTCCCATGAACCCTCCAGCACCCTGGAAAGGGTATAGAGCTGGTCCAGTGTTCCACGACCGGGACGAAAACCACACTGTTCCTCCTGGATCCGAGGTTCCACTATCGGCCGAATTCTCCTCTCCAGTACCCTGGCATAGACTTTTCCAGGGAGGCTGAGAAGTGTGATCCCCCTATAGTTGGAACACACACTCCGGTCCCCCTTCTTGAAAAGAGGGACCACCACCCCGGTCTGCCAGTCCAGAGGTACTGTCCCCAACCGCCATGCGATGTTGCAGAGGCGTGCCAGCAAAGACAGCCCCACAACATCCAGAGACTTGAGGTACTCGGGGCGGATCTCGTCCACCCCCGGTGCCTTGCCACCGAGGAGCTTTTTAACTACCTCGATGACTTCAGCCCGGGTGATGGACGAGTGCTCCTCCGAGTCCCCAGCCACTGCTTCCTCAACGGAACACAAGTCGGTGGGATTGAGAAGATCCTCGAAGTATTCCTTCCACCGCCCGACGATATCCCCAGTTGAGGTCAACAGGTGCCCATCTCTACTGTAAACAGTGTTGGTAGGGCACTGCTTCCCCCTCCTGAGGCGTCGAACAGTTTGCCAGAATCTCTTCGAGGCCAACCGATAGTCCTTCTCCATGGCCTCACCGAACTCCTCCCAGGCCCGAGTTTTTGCCTCCACGACTACCCGGGCTGCAGTCCGCTTGGCCTGCCGGTACCTGTCAGCTGCCTCCGGAGTCCCACAAGCCATCCAGGCCCGATAGGACTCCTTCTTCAGCTTGACAGCATCCCTTACTTCCGGTGTCCACCACCGGGTTCGGGGATTGCCGCCTCGACAGGCACCGGAGACCTTACGGCCACAGCTCCGAGCAGCCGCAGCGACAATGGAGGTGGAGAACATGGTCCACTCGGACTCAATATCTCCAGACTCCCTCGGGATCCGGTCGAAGCTCTGCCGGAGGTGGGAGTTGAAGATCTCTCTGACAGGGGGCTCGGCCAAACGTTCCCAACAGACCCTCACAGTACGTTTGGGTCTGCCGAGTCTGTCCAGCTTCCTCCCCCGCCATCGGATCCAACTCACCACCAGGTGGTGATCAGTTGACAGCTCCGCCCCTCTCTTCACCCGAGTGTCCAAGACATATGGCCGAAGGTCTGATGACACGACCACAAAGTCGATCATCGACCTCCGGCCAAGGGTGTCCTGGTGCCACGTGCACTGGTGGACACCCTTATGCTTGAACATGGTGTTCGTTATGGACAAACCGTGGTTAGCACAGAAATCCAATAACAGAACACCGCTCGGATTCAGGTCAGGGGGGCCGTTCCTCCCAATCACGCCCCTCCAGGTGTCACTGTCACTGCCCACGTGAGCGTTGAAGTCCCCCAGTAGAACGACGGAGTCTCCAGTCGGAGCACTTTCCAGCACCCCTCCCAGAGACTCCAAGAAGGCCAGGTAGTCCGCACTGCCGTTCGGCCCGTAGGCACAAACGACAGTGAGAGACCTATCCCTGACTCGAAGGCGCAGGGAAGCGACCCTCTCGTTCACCGGGGTAAACTCCAACACATGGCGGCTGAGCTGGGGGGCTATTAGCAAACCCACTCCAGCCCTCCGCCTCTCACCGTGGGCAACTCCAGAGTGGTAGAGAGTCCAGCCTCTCTCAAGAAGTGTGGTTCCAGAGCCCAAGCTGTGCGTTGAGGTGAGCCCGACTATCTCTAGTCGGTACCTCTCGACCTCCCGCACAAGCTCAGGCTCCTTCCCCGCCAACGAGGTGACATTCCACGTCCCTAAAGCCAGATTCCGTGTCCAGAGATCGGGTCGTCGGGGGTCTCGCCTTCGACTGTCGCCCGATCCTCTATGCACCGGCCCCTTACGCTCCCTCCTGCAGGTGGTGAGCCCACAGGAGGGCGGCCCCACGTCACTCCTTCGGGCTAAGCCCGGCCGGACCCCATGGGGGAAGGCCCGGCCACCAGGCGCTCGCATACGAGCCCCAACCCCGGGCCTGGCTCCAGGGTGGGGCCCCGGCTGCGCCATGCCGGGCGACGTCACGGTCCTTGATTTTAATTTTGCCATAAGGGGTTTTATGAACTGTTCTTAGTCTGGCCCGTCACCAAGGACCTGTTTGCCTTGGGAGACCCTACCAGGAGCATATAGCCCCAGACAACATAGCTCCCAGGATCATTCGGGTACTCAAACCTCTCCACCACGATAAGGTGACAGTTCAAGCAGAGGCCTGGGAATACCAGGTGCTTTAAACTTTTTGGAAAATTTTCACTTAGTATATAATAATTTTGCCCAAAAAATAGAGTCAATGCCCGTTTGGGCCTGGTTAGTACATGGATGGGAGACTGCCTGGGAATACCAGGTGCTTTAAACTTTTTGGAAAATTTCACAAATTATATAATAATTTTGCAAAAAAAAAAAAAAAAGAGTCAATGCCCAATCTCTGAATCTTAGCAGGCTTAGGTCTGGTTAGTACTTGGATGAGAGACCGTCTAGGAATACCAGGTGCTTTAAGCTTTTGGGTTTTCTTTCCTACTTATATAATGTACTGGCGATTAGATTGTCTGATCTCTAAATAGCCCTCCCTTTGCGGCAGTCTTCGCTTACGGCCATACCAACCTGAGGGCACTAGAGAGCTAGTGAGAAACAGGAAGTGTGTTGGCTATAGGGAGGTGAGAAAGGCTCACCCAAACTTTTGTGTTGTTTTTTTGCGTTGTTTTTGTTCAAGATAAGTATTTTTGTTTCTAGTTTTTTGTGTTATTTTTGTTATTTGTCCTCCCAACAGCTTTGCTGTTTGGGAGGGATCGTTTTAGTTTTGTGTTTTTTGTTAAAATGGACGGATTAACGGCTACAGACATGGATTTGGCAAAAAAGACAAGGCAGCTAACTGAAAATGGACTGGATCAAAGACAACGAGAAAAGGATTACCCAGAAAGGCGAATGAAACGGATCTATACCAAGGAAGCAACGGTAGTGATTGATTTGACGGAGGTACAAGATGGGAGAGCAGAGGACATTATAGAAGCATTGAAAGACAAGATCGAAGTGACTAGCATACTAGCGGTAAGACCAAAAATGATGAAACAATATGAAATTACATTGGAAAAAGAGGAAGATATTGAGAAACTGGAAGAAGGATTGATGATTAAAGGAAAGACTTGTGAAATTAAAAAGTTGAACAATAAGGATTTTGCTGTATCTTTCATGCATCTGCCTGCTTACTTGGAGGATGACGATATTTTAAAGAAGCTGGAGGGATGGGGGGTGACTCCTATCTCACAGATCAAAAGGAGATTCTACCCAGGCACCCGCATTAAGGATGGAACGAGGTTCCTGAGAGTACGGTTTCCAAAAGAGGTGGCTTCCCTGCCCTACAGCACGAGAATGGAGACGGAAGAAGGACCTCAGTATTTCAGGGTGATACATAGCCAGCAGGTGAGAACCTGTAGGTTATGTATGAGCCCTGAACACATGATGTCCTGACTTCAAATGCTATAAGTGCTCGGAAAGGGGACATTTCGCGAGGGACTGTAATGCGGTGAGGTGCCCGGACTGCAGGCTTGTGTTAAACAAGTGCAAGTGCTGGTTCGGAGAACAACATCAGGATGAAGAGCAGGGGTGTGGGCAGATGCATGAGGAAGCCGGTGAAGAGGAGCTACACGAAAACACGGAAGGGACACCAAGAGAGGATACCACAAGCACAGATGTTGAAGAGGAAAGAGAAAGGACTGGATCAACGCAGTGCAGTGAGGAAACGGGGTCACTGATGGAAATAACTGATACTTTACAGATTCAACTGGAAAAGACAGAGGATCAGGAGTGGGTCAGCGAGGATGGGAGAATGGACAAAGACAGTGAATGCATCGACGATGCCGGCACTACAGGAATCAATAAAAGAAGAAGACAAACTAAGGTAACACCAAATTTAGAGAAAGCCAAAAGAAAAGTATTAAAACAAGGATGTGATGAAAAACAAGACAGTGGGGAAATGGTAAAGGAAGGAGAGTGAATGAACTGACAAAATGGGGATTTTATGGCTTTTATTTTATTTTATGGTGCTGAAAATTGTGACTTTTAATGCTAGAGGATTAATGAATGTTTATAAATTTGAAAAGGTGAAGGAATTGTGTCGAAATGAAGATGTGATTTTATTGCAAGAGACAAACTGGAAAGAGAATGTTATGGAGGATATTAGAAAAAGATGGGAAGGGGAATTACTTGTTAACAATGAAGAGGAAAAAATGGGAGGAGGAGTGGCGGTTTTAATAAGAAAAGACAGAGGTATAAAGACAAAACTTATATATAATGATAAAAAAGGAAAATGTATGGTGGTAGAAATCGAAATGGAAGAAGACAAATTTGTTCTAGTGAACGTGCACGCTCCCAATGGAGAAAAAGAAAAGAAAATATACTTTAATGTTTTAGCTGATGTAATTGAAAAATGGGGGAAGGTGGTGATTGCAGGGGATTTTAACACTGTTTTTAGTAAAATGGATATGGCAAATGGGATGGTTTTTAAATCGGATGGGGGTAGAAAAGAATTAAGGTCATTGATGGAAGAGAAAAATATGATTGATGTGTGGCGGGAAAGAAATGGAAAAAAGAAGGAATTTTCAAGAAGACAGTTGGTGGGGAATTTTATGTGCCAAACCAGAATAGACTATTTTTTAAGTACCAGAAATCTTGAATGTTTCATTGATGGAATATTTTACAAAGAAACGACCTTAAGCGATCACAAAATGGTTTTAATGACGATGGATTTTAAAAGACAAACAAAGGGACCTGGGGTGTGGATTTTAAACACTGAGGTTTTAAAGAATGAAAGTTTTAAAAAAGAGATTGAAATGATATTAGATGGGAGGAAAAAAGACCTGATGTATATGGAAGACAAAAGGCAATGGTGGGAAAATGTTAAGTATGATATTAAGAAATATTCTATGAACTACTGTAATTTATTACAAAAGGTTAAAAGAACCAAGGAGAGAGAAATAAGGAGAACTCTAAAAGAGGAGTTAAATAAAAACCAAGTAGATGTGCAAAAAGTAATTGAAATAGAAAATACGTTGAGAAAAATAGAAGAGGAGAAATGCAAGGGGGCAATGTTGAGAAGCAAAGCAAAATATACGGTGGAAGGGGAAAAATGTAACAGATTCTTTTTTAATCTTGAGAAAAGCAGGGGGAGAGCGGAAACAATTAAAGAACTTAAAAGTAGCAATGGAATGGTGGTCTCAGATACAGAGGGGATTTTAAAAGAAGTGAAATCATTTTATGAGGAACTTTTTAAGTCTGAGGGGGGAGATGAGGAAAAAAGGAATATTTTGTTGCAACAGATAACAAGGAAAGTTGGCGAACAGGATAAAAAAATATGTGAAAGGGAAATAGAAACTGAAGAGATCATACATGCCATAAATCAATTAAGAGTGAGGAAAAGCCCCGGAGTAGATGGTATTGGAAGTGAGTTTTACAAAGTTTTTAAAGAAAAAGTAAGCGTGATTTTAAATGAAATTTTTGAAGAAGTTTTTAAAAAAGAAAGAGTAAGCCCAAGAATGGGGCTAGGATTAATGAAAATAATATACAAGAAAAAAGGAGACAAAACTGAGCTGAAAAATTTTAGACCCATTACAATGCTAAACACTGATTTTAAAATTTTAGCCAAGGTCTTAGCAAACAGATTAAAAAATGTCATGCCAAATATAATAGAAACAAACCAGGCGTATGGAGTAAAGGCGAGGGATATAGCAGATGTTACTAGCAGCATTAGAGATATAGCAGGGTATATAAAAGAAAAAGGCAAAAGTGCTTATGTTATTAGTATGGATTTTGAAAAGGCTTTTGACAGAGTTGAACATGGCTTTTTATTTGCAGTTTTAAAGGAATTTGGGTTTGGGAATAATTTTATTAAATGGATTTCGGTTTTATACAGGGATATTTTTACAAAAGTAAAATGCAATGGTTTTTTAACTCAACCTTTTAAAGTTTTAAGATCCATAAGACAGGGGTGTCCATTGTCGGCGCAGTTGTACTCATTGGTAGCAGAACCTTTAGGGCTTTTAATAAATAGAGAAAAAAGAATAAATGGAATACAAATGGAAGAGGGAGAAGAATTAAAGAAAATATTTCAATATGCTGATGACACGACAATTGTGGTTGAAAATGTAGAAAGTGTTAAAAGAGTGATGGAGAAAACAAAACTGTATTGTGAGGGTTCGGGTGCAAAGATAAATGAAGAAAAAACTGTATACATGAAATATGGAAGGGCAGAGGTTCTTACAGGGGTCTGTAAGTTTACAGAGGTGCAAGAAATAAAGATTTTAGGAATAATTGTAGCAAAGAATGAAAAGGAGGCTACGGACAGTATGTGGGAAGAGACGGTGGGAGGGATGGAAAGAAGACTGATTTTCTGGAGAAGCAGGTTTTTAAGTTTAAAAGGGAAAATTTTAGTTGTAAACATGCTAATGTTATCTAGAATGTGGTATACATTACATGTGATGCCATTGCCAGACTGGGTTTTTAAGAGAATAAAGAAATGTGTTTTAGAATTTTTATGGGACAAAAAGCCTCCAAGAATTGCATATTTTACACTGATTGGGAAACCGGGGGAGGGAGGGATGGGTTTGGTGGATGTAGAACAAAAAATGAAAAGCATGAGAGTAAAGGTGGTAAGAAAATATTTGGATGATACGAACAGAGCAGAGTGGAAGAGATTGATGGCTCTTTATTTAAATAAATGTGGGAATTTTAATTTGGGGGAAAATGTTTTATGGATGAAGCTTAAGAATTGGATGATGGAGGGGATCCCACCATTTTACAAAGAGGTTTTAAGCGCTTGGAGGCTTTTTTTAACAGAGGTGGATTTTAATCCGGAGGGGAGAGAAATGATTTTAAATCAACCTCTGTTTTTAAATGGGAAAATAAAGATGCAAGAGTATGATATCTATTTTAAGAAGTGGTTGCAAGCAGGGTTTGTAAAGGTGAGGGATGTTTTATGGGAATTTAAAGAGGGATTTTTACCACTTCAAGTGATCATAGATGCAATGGATGAGGAGAAGGAGGACTTTAATGTAAATGTTTTAAAAAGACAATATGAACAAGTAAAAAAAGCAATCCCAGGACAATGGCTGGAAGAAATTATTAAGGAGGGAGAAAAAGAAAAGAAAATGAGCGTGTTTCTAAAATGTAAAGACAATATGGTGAATTTTAATTTGGGTTCTGTTAAAATGTTTTATGGGTTTTTTATAAATAGAGTTTTTAAAAAACCTCTTGCCAATCAGTTATGGATAAGGCATTTTAATGAAATTGAAGAGGAAGATATATGGAAGAACATGACATGGAAATGGTTGGATGTGGATTTACAAAGTTTTGATTATTTTATTAGACAAAATGTGATTTTTACTGAAATGAGATTGTGTGCAATGCAGAAAGAAACTAATGCCCAATGCAGAGTTTGTAAAAAAGAAGATGAAGGAATTTTACATTTGTTTTTATTCTGTGAGAAGTTGAGCCCATTTTTTAAGGAATTAAAGGAAATAATCAAAGACTTAAGAGATAATGAGGGGGACTGTAACTGGAATAGATTTTTTATGTTGGGAATGGCAGAGAATACAGCAAACAAGAAACTAATTAATTTGTTTTTAATTTTGGCCAAAAAAGCAATATGGAAAAGAAGGAATATAGTCAAAAACAGAGATTTTATTGCTAACCTATGGTTGATTTTTAAACAGTTGGTTGAAGATTATGTAAAAATGCTGTACAGTTATTTTAAACTGGAAAACAAGATGGGGGATTTTTATGGAATTTTTACGAAGGAGGTTACATATATTTTAAAACAAAAGCACTTTTATATGCCAAGAGAAGATTAAAGAATTTGATGAATTTGTGAATTTAGATGTTTTTGGTTTTTAGTGTTATGCATATTTTGGAAAAATGCTTTTGTGAAATGCTTTTGTTTTTATGAAAATTTCCCTGTAACAGCTTTAAAGTCTTGTACACAACTTATATTTTGACTGTGAAAAAAAAAAAAAAAAAAAAAAAAAAAAAAGCTATGCCCGATCTCGTCTGATCTCGGAAGCTAAGCAGGTTTGGGCCTGGTTAGTACTTGGATGGGAGACCGCCTGGGAATACCAGGTGCTGTAAGCTTTTTGGAAATTTTTCAGTTAGTATATAATAATTTTGCCAAAAAATAGAGTCAATGCCGGTCTCTGAATATTAGCAGGTTTGGGTCTGGTTAGTACATGGATGGGAGACTGCCTGGGAATACCAGGTGCTTTAAACTTTTTGGAAAATTTTCACTTAGTATATAATAATTTTGGCCAAAAAATAGAGTCAATGCCCGATTTCTGAATATTAGCAGGTTTGGGCCTGGTTAGTACATGGATGGGAGACTGCCTGGGAATACCAGGTGCTTTAAACTTTTTGGAAAATTTCACAAATTATATAATAATTTTGCAAAAAAAAAAAAAAAGAGTCAATGCCCAATCTCTGAATCTTAGCAGGCTTAGGTCTGGTTAGTACTTGGATGAGAGACCGGCTAGGAATACCAGGTGCTTTAAGCTTTTGGGTTTTCTTTCCTACTTATATAATGTACTGGCGATTAGATTGGCTGATCTCTAAATAGCCCTCTCTTTGCGGCAGTCTTCGCTTACGGCCATACCAACCTGGCTATGCCTGATCTCGTCTGATCTCAGAAGCTAAGCAGGTTTGGGCCTGGTTAGTACTTGGATGGGAGACCGCCTGGGAATACCAGGTGCTGTAAGCATTTTTGGAAATTTTTCACTTAGTATATAATAATTTTGCCAAAAAATAGAGTCAATGCAGGTCTCTGAATATTAGCAGGTTTGGGTCTGGTTAGTACATGGATGGGAGACTGCCTGGGAATCCAGGTGCTTAACCTTTTTGGAAAATTTTCACTTAGTATTAATGAATTGTTGCCAATAAATAAGAGTCAATGCCCGATTCTGAATAAGCAGGTTTGGCCAGGTTAGTACATGGATGGACTGCCTGGAATACCAGGTGCTTTAAACTTTTTGAATTTTCACGAATTATATAATAATCTTGCAAAAAAAAAAAAAAGAGTCAATGCCCGATCTCTTGAAGGTGGTTAGCATGATAGCCCAAGGATACAGGTGCTTTAGCTTTTGGTCACTTAGATATAATACTTGGATGAGATCTCGAATAACGCGCTAGGAATACCAGGTGCTTTAAGCTTTTGGGGTTTCTTTCCTACTTTTATAATGTACTGGCGAGTAGATTGGCTGATCTTTAAATAGCCTTCTCTTTGCAGCAGTCTTCGCTTATGGCCATCCCAGCCTGGCATATGCCCTGATCTTGTTCTGATCTCGGAAGCTAATGCCAGGTTCTTGGGCCTCGGTTAGTGCCGTGGATGGGAGGACCGCCTGGGAATAGCCCAGGTACTCTAAGCTACTTGAAATTTTTCACTTAGTATATAATAATTTTGCCAAAAAATAGAGTCAATGCCCGATCTCTGAATATAAGCAGGTTTGCGCCAGGTTAGTACATGGATGGGAGACTGCCTGGGAATATCAGGTGCTTTAAATTTTTGGATATTTTTCACGAATTATATAATAATCTTGCAAAAAAAAAAAAAAAAAAAAAAGAGTCAATGCCCGATCTCTGAATCTTAGCAGGTTTAGGTCTGGTTAGTACTTGGATGAGAGACCGCCAAGGAATACCAGGTGCTTTAAGCTTTTGGAATTTTTTCACTTAGTATATAATAAATTTGGCAAAAAATAGAGTCAGTGCCCGATCTCTGAATATAAGCAGGTTTGGGCCAGGTTAGTACATGGATGGGAGACTGCCTGGGAATGCCAGGTGCTTTAAATTTTTGGATATTTTTCACAAATTATATAATAATCTTGCAAAAAAAAAAAAAAAAAATAGAGTCAATGCCCGATCTCTGAATCTTAGCAGGTTTAGGTCTGGTTAGTACTTGGTTGAAAGACCGCCTAGGAATACCAGGTGCTTAAAGCTTTTGGAATTTTTTCACTTAGTATATAATAAATTTGGCAAAAAATAGAGTCAATGCCCGATCTCTGAATATAAGCAGGTTTGGGCCAGGTTAGTACATGGATGGGAGACTGCCTGGGAATACCAGGTGCTTTAAATTTTTGGATATTTTTCACGAATTATATAATAATCTTGCAAAAAAAAAAAAAAAAGAAGAAATCAATGCCCGATCTCTGAATCTTAGCAGGTTAAGGTCTGGTTAGTACTTGAATGATAGACCGCCAAGGAATACCAGGTGCTTTAAGCTTTTGGAATTTTTTCACTTAGTATATAATAAATTTGGCAAAAAATAGAGTCAATGCCCGATCTCTGAATATAAGCAGGTTTGGGCCAGGTTAGTACTTGGATGAGAGACCGCCTAGGAATACCAGGTGCTTTAAGCTTTTGGGGTTTCTTTCCTACTTTTATAATGTACTGGCGAGTAGATTGGCTGATCTTTAAATAGCCTTCTCTTTGCAGCAGTCTTCGCTTATGGCCATACCAGCCTGGCTATGCCCGATCTTGTCTGATCTCGTAAGCTAAGCAGGTTTGGGCCTGGTTAGTGCCTGGATGGGAGACCGCCTGGGAATACCAGGTACTGTAAGCTTTTTTGAAATTTTTCACTTAGTATATAATAATTTTGCCAAAAAATAGAGTCAATGCCCGATCTCTGAATATAAGCAGGTTTGCGCCAGGTTAGTACATGGATGGGAGACTGCCTGGGAATATCAGGTGCTTTAAATTTTTGGATATTTTTCACGAATTATATAATAATCTTGCAAAAAAAAAAAAAAAAAAAAAAAGAGTCAATGCCCGATCTCTGAATCTTAGCAGGTTTAGGTCTGGTTAGTACTTGGATGAGAGACCGCCAAGGAATACCAGGTGCTTTAAGCTTTTGGAATTTTTTCACTTAGTATATAATAAATTTGGCAACAAATAGAGTCAATGCCCGATCTCTGAATATAAGCAGGTTTGGGCCAGGTTAGTACATGGATGGGAGACTGCCTGGGAATACCAGGTGCTTTAAATTTTTGGATTTTTTTCACAAATTATATAATAATCTTGCAAAAAAAAAAAAAAAAAAAAAAGAGTCAATGCCCGATCTCTGAATCTTAGCAGGTTTAGGTCTGGTTAGTACTTGGATGAGAGACCGCCAAGGAATACCAGGTGCTTTAAGCTTTTGGAATTTTTTCACTTAGTATATAATAAATTTGGCAAAAAATAGAGTCAATGCCCGATCTCTGAACAAAAGCAGGTTTGGACCAGGTTAGTACTTGGATGAGAGACCGCCTAGGAATACCAGGTGCTTTAAGCTTTTGGGGTTTCTTTCCTACTTTTATAATGTACTGGCGAGTAGATTGGCTGATCTTTAAATAGCCTTCTCTTTGCAGCAGTCTTCGCTTATGGCCATACCAGCCTGGCTATGCCCGATCTTGTCTGATCTCGGAAGCTAAGCAGGTTTGGGCCTGGTTAGTGCCTGGATGGGAGACCGCCTGGGAATGCCAGGTACTCTAAGCTATTTTGAAAATTTTCACTTAGTATATAATAATTTTGCCAAAAAATAGAGTCAATGCCCGATCTCTGAATATAAGCAGGTTTGCGCCAGGTTAGTACATGGATGGGAGACTGCCTGGGAATATCAGGTGCTTTAAATTTTTGGATATTTTTCACGAATTATATAATAATCTTGCAAAAAAAAAAAAAAAAAAAAAAGAGTCAATGCCCGATCTCTGAATCTTAGCAGGTTTAGGTCTGGTTAGTACTTGGATGAGAGACCGCCAAGGAATACCAGGTGCTTTAAGCTTTTGGAATTTTTTCACTTAGTATATAATAAATTTGGCAAAAAATAGAGTCAGTGCCCGATCTCTGAATATAAGCAGGTTTGGGCCAGGTTAGTACATGGATGGGAGACTGCCTGGGAATGCCAGGTGCTTTAAATTTTTGGATATTTTTCACAAATTATATAATAATCTTGCAAAAAAAAAAAAAAAAATAGAGTCAATGCCCGATCTCTGAATCTTAGCAGGTTTAGGTCTGGTTAGTACTTGGTTGAAAGACCGCCTAGGAATACCAGGTGCTTAAAGCTTTTGGAATTTTTTCACTTAGTATATAATAAATTTGGCAAAAAATAGAGTCAATGCCCGATCTCTGAATATAAGCAGGTTTGGGCC
Source organism: Carassius auratus (assembly GCF_003368295.1). Classification (NCBI taxonomy): domain Eukaryota; kingdom Metazoa; phylum Chordata; class Actinopteri; order Cypriniformes; family Cyprinidae; genus Carassius; species Carassius auratus. The sequence goes on from NW_020529148.1 coordinate 22,781, forward strand.
AGGTTAGTACATGGATGGGAGACTGCCTGGGAATACCAGGTGCTTTAAATTTTTGGATATTTTTCACGAATTATATAATAATCTTGCAAAAAAAAAAAAAAAGAAGAAATCAATGCCCGATCTCTGAATCTTAGCAGGTTAAGGTCTGGTTAGTACTTGAATGATAGACCGCCAAGGAATACCAGGTGCTTTAAGCTTTTGGAATTTTTTCACTTAGTATATAATAAATTTGGCAAAAAATAGAGTCAATGCCCGATCTCTGAATATAAGCAGGTTTGGGCCAGGTTAGTACTTGGATGAGAGACCGCCTAGGAATACCAGGTGCTTTAAGCTTTTGGGGTTTCTTTCCTACTTTTATAATGTACTGGCGAGTAGATTGGCTGATCTTTAAATAGCCTTCTCTTTGCAGCAGTCTTCGCTTATGGCCATACCAGCCTGGCTATGCCCGATCTTGTCTGATCTCGTAAGCTAAGCAGGTTTGGGCCTGGTTAGTGCCTGGATGGGAGACCGCCTGGGAATACCAGGTACTGTAAGCTTTTTTGAAATTTTTCACTTAGTATATAATAATTTTGCCAAAAAATAGAGTCAATGCCCGATCTCTGAATATAAGCAGGTTTGCGCCAGGTTAGTACATGGATGGGAGACTGCCTGGGAATATCAGGTGCTTTAAATTTTTGGATATTTTTCACGAATTATATAATAATCTTGCAAAAAAAAAAAAAAAAAAAAAAAAAAAAGAGTCAATGCCCGATCTCTGAATCTTAGCAGGTTTAGGTCTGGTTAGTACTTGGATGAGAGACCGCCAAGGAATACCAGGTGCTTTAAGCTTTTGGAATTTTTTCACTTAGTATATAATAAATTTGGCAACAAATAGAGTCAATGCCCGATCTCTGAATATAAGCAGGTTTGGACCAGGTTAGTACTTGGATGAGAGACCGCCTGGGAATATCAGGTGCTTTAAATTTTTGGATATTTTTCACGAATTATATAATAATCTTGCAAAAAAAAAAAAAAAAAAAAAAGAGTCAATGCCCGATCTCTGAATCTTAGCAGGTTTAGGTCTGGTTAGTACTTGGATGAGAGACCGCCTAGGAATACCAGGTGCTTAACGCTTTTGGAATTTTTTCACTTAGTATATAATAAATTTGGCAAAAAATAGAGTCAATGCCCGATCTCTAAATTTTAGCAGGTTTCGGTCTGGTTAGTACTTGGATGAGAGACCGCCTAGGAATACTAGGTGCTTTAAGCTTTTGGGTTTTCTTTCCTACTTATATAATGTACTGGCGAGTAGATTGGCTGATCTTTAAATAGCATTCTCTTTGCAGCAGTCTTCGCTTACGGCCATACCAACCTGGCAACGCTAGAGTGCTAGCAGGAAGTGAGGTGGCAGTAGTGGGTGAGAGTAGGCTCACCATTGTTGTTTGTAAACCCATTTTTTGTTTAAAGTTAGCTTTTTTTCTGTTTTTCTGTTTTTGTTTTGTTTTTAAGTTCAAACACTTCCCAGCAGCCTAGGCTGTCTGGGGAGGATTTTTATTTTTGGAGGTTTTGTTTTGTTATTTTTTCAAAATTGGACTGATTACATGGAAATGAAAATGGCAGGAGAAAGACGCAGGGACTTTGACACGGAAAACACTACAGGACAACGGCTTGGATACAACGAGGCAAAGAAAATGATTATTTATTCAAAGGAAGCAACTGTAATTGTGGATCTGGCAGAGGTGAGAGATGGATCGGTGCAGGATATTATCAAAGAAGTGAATGAAAAAATTGGAGGAGGAAAGATTTTGGCGATAAGACCAAGACAAGGCAAAGAATTCGAGATCACATTATCAAATGAGGAGGAGTGTGAAAAGCTAGAGGATGGACTAAGAATCAGGCAACAATTTTGTGAGATTAGAAAGCTACAAGTAAGAGAATATGTTGTTTCTTTTATGCATTTGCCTGCATATGTTGATGACCAGGATATATTAGATAAATTGGAGGCATGGGGTGTAACTCCCTCAACCAACATTAAGAGAAGAACATATCCGGGTACTGAAATAGCAGATGGTACGAGATATGTAAAGGTCAGGTTCCCAAAGGAAGTTGTATCTCTACCATATAGCAGCAAGTTTGAGACTGCTGAGGGCACACAGTACTTTCGGATTATACACGATCGGCAGGTGAAAACCTGTAGATTGTGTATGGATCCAGGACATGTATTTAAAGATTGCCCGGACTTTATTTGTTACCAGTGCAAAGAGCAGGGGCACTTGGCAAGAAGCTGCAATGCAGTGAAGTGCCCGGAATGTAGGAAAGTGTTGGTGAGGTGCGAATGTTGGATGGGGGAGGGAGAAAATAGTAGTGAACAAGAAACAGATATGGTTGTTAATGTGGGTGGGCAAAAGCAGAGGGAAACCGAGATGGACAAGGTTTTAAACAAGGAGATGGAAGATTGTGGACTGGGAGAGGAAAATGAAGAGGAAGAACATCAAGCAGACACAGGAGGAGAGGAAAAAGAAAATGATGGAGAAAAAACAATATCACAAGGGACGGTGCAAAGGACCATGGAAATAAGCAAAGAACAGGAGGAACAAAAAAAACAATGAGGAAGGTTATCAGGAGGGGAGAATGGAGAGAAAAGGAGAAGAGAAACACTGTGGACTGAGAGAGGACAATGGAGAGAAAGAACATCAGGGGGACACAGGAGAAAAGAAGAAAGAACTAGATGGAGAAATAACAACATCTCAATGGACTGTGCAAAAGACTATGGATATGAGCGAGGAACATGGGGAACAACAAAACGACGAGGAAGGTTATCAGGAGAGGAGAATGGAGAGAAAAGGAGAAGAGAAACGTAGGAAAGAACGAGAAGGAATACAAAGAAGAAGAACTTTAAAGGTAACACCCAATATAGACATTGCAAAGAAAAGATTTTTAAGGCAAGGAATATTAAAAGACAAGGAGGGTTGTGAGAACAGATTTGATGTACTGAGAGATATGGAGCATGACTGAAAAAAAAATGAAATGTTTTAATTATTTATTTTATATTGTTTTTATGTTTTTAAGAGTTGTTTCATTTAATGCACGAGGTTTAATGGATGTGGAGAAATTTGAAAATATGAGGGAATTATGTAGAGGGGTGGATGTATTTGTATTACAAGAAACGAATTGGAAAAATTATTGTGTTAAAAGGTTTGAAAATGTATGGGATGGGAATATACATTGTAATAATGGTACAGAGAAAACTGGGAAAGGGGTTGCTATTTTAATAAGAAGAGAGGTGTGTGAAAAAGAAAGTGTGGTGTTTAATGATGGAGCAGGGAAATGTTTAGCTGTTGAAATAGAAAAAGGAAATGAGAGATGTACAATATGTAACATACATGCTCCAAATGAAGAAAAGCAAAAGGTGGAATTTTTTAAAACAATATCTGCAAATGTAAGAATTAATGAAAGGGTGATTTTAATGGGGGATTTTAATACTGTTTTTACAGAATTAGACTTAGCAAGTAATATGGTTTTTAAGACTGATAAGGGAAGGGAGGAGTTGAACAAACTGATGGGGGATTTTAAATTGATTGATGTGTGGAGAGAAAGAAATAGAACGAGTAGGCAATTTTCAAGAAGACAATTTGTTTTAAAAGAACTGAAACAAAGTAGGATTGATTATATTTTATGTACAGAGGAAATGCAAGGGAATATTACTAATGTTTATTATAAACGAGTTGGTCTTAGTGATCATTCTCTCTTATTTTTAACATTAGATTCTTCAAGTGTGAAAAGGGGAGGGGGAGTGTGGGTTTTAAATGCAAAGATTTTAAAGAGTAATGCATATCAGGAAAGTATTAAAGGGATTGTGGAAGAAAGCAAAATTAATAGAATGTATAGGGAAGAGAAAAGAGTATGGTGGGATAGTGTTAAGTGGGAAATAAAGACATTTTCAATAGAATACAGCAAAAATGTCAGAAAATTAGAAAGACAGAAGGAAACCGAATTAACCAAACTCCTGAATAATGAGTTAAGTAAAGTGTCAGAAAGCAATGGAAAAGAGGAAATTGAAAAAATAATAATGCTACAAGATAAATTAAAGATATTAGAAGAGGAAAAATGTAAGGGTGCAATTATAAGAAGTAAAGCAAAATATGCAGTAGAGGGAGAAAGATGCACAAAATTTTTCTTTAATTTAGAACAAAATAGGCAGAAGGCTGATCTATTGAAAGAAGTCTTAAATAAAAAAGGGGAAATAGAAACAGAAACTAAAGAAATTTTGAAAACAGTAAAGCAATATTACATGGACATGTTTAAGGGACAAGGTATAGGAAAAAATGATGAGGAGTTTTTGATTAAACAAATTAAATCTAAGTTAACAGGTGAGGACAGGATTTTGTGTGATGAAGAAATTAAGGAAGAAGAAATAGATATTGCAATTCAACAGTTAAAACCTGGAAAGAGCCCTGGTGTGGATGGTTTGACTAATGAATTTATAAAACTTTTAGAGAAATGTTAGTGCCAATTTTAAAAGAAGTTTTTGAAGAAATTTTCAAGAAGGGGGTGTTGAGTGAAAAAATGAAGATCGGCATGGTAAAAATGATTTACAAAAAAAGCGGTAATCCAAAAGATCTTAAAAATTTTAGACCTATATCCATGTTGAATACAGATTTTAAAATATTAGCAAAAGTATTAGCAAACAGATTAAAAAAGGTTTTACCAAAAATAATAAAAACAACACAGGCATACGGGGTGCAAGGAAGAGATATAGTAGATGTGGTTAAAAGTATAAGAGACACAATTTATTATATGAAGGAGAAGGGAAAGGGGGGATTTTTAATAAGTCTGGATTTAGAAAAGGCATTTGACAGGGTAGAGCATGAGTTTTTATTTGATGTTCTTAAGGCTTTTGGTTTTGGAGAAAATTTTAGAAAATGGATTTGGATTTTTTACTCAGATGTGTAACATGCATAAAATGCAATGGTTTTTTAACGGATTGTTTTCAACCAACAAGGTCGATCAGGCAAGGATGCCCACTGTCTGCCTTACTTTACTCTCTGGTAGCCGAGCCACTTGGTTTGGCTATTAAGGCAGACAGAGAAATCAAAGGAATACAAATAAAGAACCATTTCCAAAGAGAAGCAGTGTATCAGTATGCAGATGATACAACCTTGTTGGTAGAAGACATCCAAAGTATTGATAGGGCAATGGGGATTTTAGAAAGATATTGTAAAGGGTCGGGAGCCAAAGTAAATGTGGGGAAAAGTGTGTGTATGAGGATTGGCAGAGTAGAGGAAATACCGCAGCATATACAATTCAAGGAGGAAATGCAGCACATCAAGATTTTGGGGTTGTGGGTTGGTATTGATTCTAATAAGGCAGACACTTTGAATTGGGAAGGTGTTTTAAATGGAATTGGAAAAAGACTGAGATTTTGGCAAATTAGAGATTTAAAGCTAAGGGGGAAAGTTTTAATTATAAATTCATTGATGCTGTCGAAAGTCTGGTATGTGTTGGGAGTAACCCCATTGCCTCATCTGTACTACAAAAAAATGAAAGAATTGGTTTTAAAGTTTTTATGGGGAAATGGAAGGGCTAAGATTGCATATGATACATTACTTGGAAACCTAAAGGAGGGAGGATTGGGACTTTTAGATCCATTTTTAAGAATGAGAACGCTGAGAATTAAAACAGTTCAGAAGTTTCTAGAGAGCAAAAGTGATGTAATTTGGAAAAGAGTCATGGGAATATTACCTGGAAAAATGTAATATGGGATGTAATGTTTTATGGATGAAAATGAAAAGCTGGATGTTAAAAGGTCTGCCATGTTTTTATGTGGAGGTTTTGGAATCATGGGGGGAATTTTTAGAAAATGTACTGATTTTACCTAAAGGAAGGGCCCAGCTTTTAGAACAACCATTGTTTTTAAATCCGAATATCATAAGGGACGGTAAGGTCATGTATTATAAAGAATGGTGGGATTGTGGTTTGAGACAAATAAAAGATCTATTGTATGAGGTGATAGAGGGTTATGTACCTTTACAGGCAGTTGTGGATGCATTGAGAGAGGGGGGCAAAAGGGCGTGGAGAAGGAAGTTAGAAGGACAATATGAGGATTTAAAGAAAGCGATACCAAAGGACTGGATTGAAAGAATTGAAAACTATGAGAGTGGGGATGAGAATGAATTTCCAGATGTATTTTTTAAAAGGTTAAATGGGGAAAACGTTCATTTTAATTTATGCAAAGTAAGGAATGTGTATAGTATTTTTAGGTCTATCGCTTTTACAAAACCAGTAGCTTTGAACTACTGGAAAGAAAGATATGATGACTTAAATGAAAATGAAATTTGGGGAAACGTGAGGTTGAAATATATGGAACCAATTTTAGAGAATTTTAATTATTTATTGAGACACAATTGTATATTAACAGAGATGAGATTACATAAAATAGGAATTCAAAATGATGCAAAGTGTAAAGTGTGTATGAAAGAAAAGGAAGGACTGTTACATCTGTTTTTTTATTGTGAAAGGTTAGATGATTTTATGAGAAAAATGAAGGAAATTGCAAAAGAAATTTTGGAGGGGAAGTATGATGAGGACCAAAAGAAGTGGGAAACAATGTTTTTATTTGGTCATAATGACTGCAATATGTATACCTTTAATTTATGTGTAACAATAGCAAAGTATGTAATATAGTTGAGAAGAAACATGGCGAAATATGATGGGAAAAATGTTGATGTGTGGATAATCTTTAAAAAACAGGATGGAATACTCTGTGAGACTGTTATGGAATTATTTCTCAATGGAAAACAAAGAGGATGATTTTATAGAAATGATTGTAAAGAGGGAATCCCCAATGTTGGAAATGAAAGAAAATGGTTGTAAACTGGCTATGGGGGAAATATGAATAATAATGTCATGGATTGTAACTGTATGAAACAAATTAAATGAATGTAAATTTTTTATAATAAAAAAAAAAAAAAAAAATCTTGTCTGATCTCGGAAGCTAAGCAGGTTTGGGCCTGGTTAGTGCCTGGATGGGAGACCGCCTGAGAATGCCAGGTACTCTAAGCTATTTTGAAATTTTTCACTTAGTATATAATAATTTTGCCAAAAAATAGAGTCAATGCCCGATCTCTGAATATAAGCAGGTTTGCGCCAGGTTAGTACAATGGATGGGAGACTGCCTGGGAATATCAGGTTGCTTTAAATTTTTGGATATTTTTCACGAATTATATAATTAATCTTGCAAAAAAAAAAAAAGAGTCAATGCCCGATCTCTGAATCTTAGCAGGTTTAGGTCTGGTTAGTACTTGGATGAGAGACCGCCAAGGAATACCAGGTGCTTTAAGCTTTTGGAATTTTTTCACTTAGTATATAATAAATTTGGCAAAAAATAGAGTCAGTGCCCGATCTCTGAATATAAGCAGGTTTGGGCCAGGTTAGTACATGGATGGGAGACTGCCTGGGAATGCCAGGTGCTTTAAATTTTTGGATATTTTTCACAATTATATAATAATCTTGCAAAAAAAAAAAAAAAAAAATAGAGTCAATGCCCGATCTCTGAATCTTTAGCAGGTTTAGGTCTGGTTAGTACTTGGTTGAAAGACCGCCTAGGAATACCAGGTGCTTAAAGCTTTTGGAATTTTTTCACTTAGTATATAATAAATTTGGCAAAAATTGGGTCAATGCCCGATCTCTGAATATAAGCAGGTTTGGGCCAGGTTAGTACATGGATGGGAGACTGCCTGGGAATACCAGGTGCTTTTACATTTTTGGATATTTTTCACGAATTATATAATAATCTTGCAAAAAAAAAAAAAAAAGAAGAAGTCAATGCCCGATCTCTGAATCTTAGCAGGTTAAGGTCTGGTTAGTACTTTGAATGATAGACCGCCAAGGAATACCAGGTGCTTTAAGCTTTTTGGAATTTTTTCACTTAGTATATAATAAATTTGGCAAAAAATAGAGTCAATTGCCCGATCTCTGAATATAAGCAGTTTGGGCCAGGTTAGTACTTGGATGAGAGACCGCCTAGGAATACCAGGTTGCTTTAAGCTTTTGGGGTTTCTTTCCTACTTTTATAATGTACTGGCGAGTAGATTGGCTGATCTTTAAATAGCCTTCTCTTTGCAGCGTCTTCGCTTATGGCCATACCAGCCTGGCTATGCCCCGATCTTGTCCTGATCTCGGAAGCTAAGCAGGTTTGGGCCTGGTTAGTGCCTGGGATTGGAGACCGCCTGGGAATACCAGGTACTGTAAGCTTTTTTGAAATTTTTCACTTAGTATATAATAATTTTGCCAAAAATAGAGTCAATGGCCCGATCTCTGAATATAAGCAGGTTTGCGCCAGGTTAGTACATGGATGGAGACTGCCTGGGAATACCAGGTGCTTTAAATTTTTGGATATTTTTCACGAAATTATATAATAATCTTGCAAAAAAAAAAAAAAAAAGAGTCAATGCCCGATCTCTGAATCTTAGCAGGTTAGGTCTGGTTAGTACTTGGATGAGAGACCGCCAAGGAATACCAGGTGCTTTAAGCTTTTGGAATTTTTTCACTTAGTATATAATAATTTGGCAAAAATAGAGTCAATGCCCGATCTCTGAATATAAGCAGGTTTGGGCCAGGTTAGTACATGGATGGGAGACTGCCTGGGAATACCAGGTGCTTTAAATTTTTGGATTTTTTCACAAATTATATAATAATCTTGCAAAAAAAAAAAAAAAAAGAAGAAGTCAATGCCCGATCTCTGAATCTTAGCAGGTTAAGGTCTGGTTAGTACTTGAATGATAGACCGCCTAGGAATACCAGGTGCTTTAAGCTTTTGGAATTTTTTCACTTAGTAATAAATAAAAATTTGCCAAAAAAATAGAGTCAATGCCCGATCTCTGAATATAAGCAGGTTTGGGCCAGGTTAGTACTTGGATGAGAGACCGGCCTAGGAATACCAGGTGCTTTAAGCTTTTGGGGTTTCTTTCCTACTTTTATAATGTA
>NW_020529149.1:0-29534 GCF_003368295.1 Carassius auratus
ACTTTGATGAGAGACTGCTAGGAATACCAGGTGCTTTAAGCTTTTGGTTTCTTTCCTACTTATATATTGTACTGGCGATAAGATTGGCTGGTCTTTAAATAGCCCTCTCATTGCAGCAGACTTCGCTTACGGCCATACCAACCTGGCAACGCTAGAGTGCTAGCAGGAAGTGAGTGGCAGTAGTGGGTGAGAGTAGGCTCACCATTGTTGTTTGTAAACCCATTTTTTGTTTAAAAGTTAGCTTTTTTTCTGTTTTTCTGTTTTGTTTTGTTTTTAAGTTCAAACACTTCCCAGCAGCCTAGGCTGTCTGGGGAGGATTTTTATTTTTGGAGGTTTTGTTTTGTTATTTTTTCAAAATTGGACTGATTACATGGAAATGAACAAGGAAATGGCAGGAGAAAGACGCAGGGACTTTGACACGGAAAACACTACAGGACAACGGCTTGGATACAACGAGGCAAAGAAAATGATTATTTATTCAAAGGAAGCAACTGTAATTGTGGATCTGGCAGAGGTGAGAGATGGATCGGTGCAGGATATTATCAAAGAAGTGAATGAAAAAATTGGAGGAGGAAAGATTTTGGCGATAAGACCAAGACAAGGCAAAGAATTCGAGATCACATTATCAAATGAGGAGGAGTGTGAAAAGCTAGAGGATGGACTAAGAATCAAGCAACAATTTTGTGAGATTAGAAAGCTACAAGTAAGAGAATATGTTGTTTCTTTATGCATTTGCCTGCATATGTTGATGATCAGGATATATTAGATAAATTGGAGGCATGGGGTGTAACTCCCTCAACCAACATTAAGAGAAGAACATATCCGGGTACTGAAATTAGCAGATGGTACGAGATATGTAAAGGTCAGGTTCCCAAAGGAAGTTGTATCTCTACCATATAGCAGCAAGTTTGAGACTGCTGAGGGCACACAGTACTTTCGGATTATACACGATCGGCAGGTGAAAACCTGTAGATTGTGTATGGATCCAGGACATGTATTTAAAGATTGCCCGGACTTTATTTGTTACCAGTGCAAAGAGCAGGGGCACTTGGCAAGAAGCTGCAATGCAGTGAAGTGCCCGGAATGTAGGAAAGTGTTGGTGAGGTGCGAATGTTGGATGGGGGAGGGAGAAATAGTAGTGAAACAAGAAACAGATATGGTTGTTAATGTGGGTGGGCAAAAGCAGAGGGAAACCGAGATGGACAATGTTTTAAACAAGGAGATGGAAGATTGTGGACTGGGAGAGGAAAATGAAGAGGAAGACCATCAAGCAGACACAGGAGGAGAGGAAAAAGAAAATGATGGAAGAAAAAACAATATCACAAGGGACGGTGCAAAGGACCATGGAAATAAGCAAAGAACAGGAGGAACAAAAAAAACAATGAGGAAGATTATCAGGAGGGGAGAATGGAGAGAAAAGGAGAAGAGAAACACTGTGGACTGAGAGAGGACAATGGAGAGAAAGAACATCAGGGGGACACAGGAGAAAAGAAGAAAGAACTAGATGGAGAAATAACAACATCTCAATGGACTGTGCAAAAGACTATGGATATGAGCGAAGAACATGGGGAACAACAAAACGACGAGGAAGGTTATCAGGAGAGGAGAATGGAGAGAAAAGGAGAAGAGAAACGTAGGAAAGAACGAGAAGGAATACAAAGAAGAAGAACTTTAAAGGTAAACACACAATATAGACATTGCAAGAAAAGATTTTTAAGGCAGGGAATATTAAAAGACAAGGAGGGTTGTGAGAACAGATTTGATGTACTGAGAGATATGGAGCATGACTGAAAAAAAAAATGAAATGTTTTAACTATTTATTTTATATTGTTTTATGTTTTTAAGAGTTGTTTCATTTAATGCACGAGGTTTAATGGATGTGGAGAAATTTGAAAATATGAGGGAATTATGTAGAGGGGTGGATGTATTTGTATTACAAGAAACGAATTGGAAAAATTATTGTGTTAAAAGGTTTGAAAATTTATGGGATGGGAATATACATTGTAATAATGGTACAGAGAAAACTGGGAAAGGGGTTGCTATTTTAATAAGAAGAGAGGTGTGTGAAAAAGAAAGTGTGGTGTTTAATGATGGAGCAGGGAAATGTTTAGCTGTTGAAATAGAAAAAGGAAATGAGAGATGTACAATATGTAACATACATGCTCCAAATGAAGAAAAGCAAAAGGTGGAATTTTTTAAAACAATATCTGCAAATGTAAGAATTAATGAAAGGGTGATTTTAATGGGGGATTTTAATACTGTTTTTACAGAATTAGACTTAGCAAGTAATATGGTTTTTAAGACTGATAAGGGAAGGGAGGAGTTGAACAAACTGATGGGGGATTTTAAATTGATTGATGTGTGGAGAGAAAGAAATAGAACGAGTAGGCAATTTTCAAGAAGACAATTTGTTTTAAAAGAACTGAAACAAAGTAGGATTGATTATATTTTATGTACAGAGGAAATGCAAGGGAATATTACTAATGTTTATTATAAACGAGTTGGTCTTAGTGATCATTCTCTCTTATTTTTAACATTAGATTCTTCAAGTGTGAAAAGGGGAGGGGGAGTGTGGGTTTTAAATGCAAAGATTTTAAAGAGTAATGCATATCAGGAAAGTATTAAAGGGATTGTGGAAGAAAGCAAAATTAATAGAATGTATAGGGAAGAGAAAAGAGTATGGTGGGATAGTGTTAAGTGGGAAATAAAGACATGTTCAATAGAATACAGCAAAAATGTCAGAAAATTAGAAAGACAGAAGGAAACCGAATTAACCAAACTCCTGAATAATGAGTTAAGTAAAGTGTCAGAAAGCAATGGAAAAGAGGAAATTGAAAAAATAATAATGCTACAAGATAAATTAAAGATATTAGAAGAGGAAAAATGTAAGGGTGCAATTATAAGAAGTAAAGCAAAATATGCAGTAGAGGGAGAAAGATGCACAAAATTTTTCTTTAATTTAGAACAAAATAGGCAGAAGGCTGATCTATTGAAAGAAGTCTTAAATAAAAAAGGGGAAATAGAAACAGAAACTAAAGAAATTTTGAAAACAGTAAAGCACTATTACATGGACATGTTTAAGGGACAAGGTATAGGAAAAAATGATGAGGAGTTTTTGATTAAACAAATTAAATCTAAGTTAACAGGTGAGGACAGGATTTTGTGTGATGAAGAAATTAAGGAAGAAGAAATAGATATTGCAATTCAACAGTTAAAACCTGGAAAGAGCCCTGGTGTGGATGGTTTGACTAATGAATTTTATAAAACTTTTAGAGAAATGTTAGTGCCAATTTTAAAAGAAGTTTTTGAAGAAATTTTCAAGAAGGGGGTGTTGAGTGAAAAAATGAAGATAGGCATGGTAAAAATGATTTACAAAAAAAGCGGTAATCCAAAAGATCTTAAAAATTTTAGACCTATATCCATGTTGAATACAGATTTTAAAATATTAGCAAAAGTATTAGCAAACAGATTAAAAAAGGTTTTACCAAAAATAATAAAAACAACACAGGCATACGGGGTGCAAGGAAGAGATATAGTAGATGTGGTTAAAAGTATAAGAGACACAATTTATTATATGAAGGAGAAGGGAAAGGGGGGATTTTTAATAAGTCTGGATTTAGAAAAGGCATTTGACAGGGTAGAGCATGAGTTTTTATTTGATGTTCTTAAGGCTTTTGGTTTTGGAGAAAATTTTAGAAAATGGATTTGGATTTTTTACTCAGATGTGTTAACATGCATAAAATGCAATGGTTTTTTAACGGATTGTTTTCAACCAACAAGGTCGATCAGGCAAGGATGCCCACTGTCTGCCTTACTTTACTCTCTGGTAGCCGAGCCACTTGGTTTGGCTATTAAGGCAGACAGAGAAATCAAAGGAATACAAATAAAGAACCATTTCCAAAGAGAAGCAGTGTATCAGTATGCAGATGATACAACCTTGTTGGTAGAAGACATCCAAAGTATTGATAGGGCAATGGGGATTTTAGAAAGATATTGTAAAGGGTCGGGAGCCAAAGTAAATGTGGGGAAAAGTGTGTGTATGAGGATTGGCAGAGTAGAGGAAATACCGCAGCATATACAATTCAAGGAGGAAATGCAGCACATCAAGATTTTGGGGTTGTGGGTTGGTATTGATTCTAATAAGGCAGACACTTTGAATTGGGAAGGTGTTTTAAATGGAATTGGAAAAAGACTGAGATTTTGGCAAATGAGAGATTTAAAGCTAAGGGGGAAAGTTTTAATTATAAATTCATTGATGCTGTCGAAAGTCTGGTATGTGTTGGGAGTAACCCCATTGCCTCATCTGTACTACAAAAAAATGAAAGAATTGGTTTTAAAGTTTTTATGGGGAAATGGAAGGGCTAAGATTGCATATGATACATTACTTGGAAACCTAAAGGAGGGAGGATTGGGACTTTTAGATCCATTTTTAAGAATGAGAACGCTGAGAATTAAAACAGTTCAGAAGTTTCTAGAGAGCAAAAGTGATGTAATTTGGAAAAGAGTCATGGAATATTACCTGGAAAAATGTAATATGGGATGTAATGTTTTATGGATGAAAATGAAAAGCTGGATGTTAAAAGGTCTGCCATGTTTTTATGTGGAGGTTTTGGAATCATGGGGGGAATTTTTAGAAAATGTACTGATTTTACCTAAAGGAAGGGCCCAGCTTTTAGAACAACCATTGTTTTTAAATCCGAATATCATAAGGGACGGTAAGGTCATGTATTATAAAGAATGGTGGGATTGTGGTTTGAGACAAATAAAAGATCTATTGTATGAGGTGATAGAGGGTTATGTACCTTTACAGGCAGTTGTGGATGCATTGAGAGAGGGGGGCAAAAGGGCGTGGAGAAGGAAGTTAGAAGGACAATATGAGGATTTAAAGAAAGCGATACCAAAGGACTGGATTGAAAGAATTGAAAACTATGAGAGTGGGGATGAGAATGAATTTCCAGATGTATTTTTTAAAAGGTTAAATGGGGAAAACGTTCATTTTAATTTATGCAAAGTAAGGAATGTGTATAGTATTTTTAGGTCTATCGCTTTTACAAAACCAGTAGCTTTGAACTACTGGAAAGAAAGATATGATGACTTAAATGAAAATGAAATTTGGGGAAACGTGAGGTTGAAATATATGGAACCAATTTTAGAGAATTTTAATTATTTATTGAGACACAATTGTATATTAACAGAGATGAGATTACATAAAATAGGAATTCAAAATGATGCAAAGTGTAAAGTGTGTATGAAAGAAAAGGAAGGACTGTTACATCTGTTTTTTTATTGTGAAAGGTTAGATGATTTTATGAGAAAAATGAAGGAAATTGCAAAAGAAATTTTGGAGGGGAAGTATGATGAGGACCAAAAGAAGTGGGAAACAATGTTTTTATTTGGTCATAATGACTGCAATATGTATACCTTTAATTTATGTGTAACAATAGCAAAGTATGTAATATGGTTGAGAAGAAACATGGCGAAATATGATGGGAAAAATGTTGATGTGTGGATAATCTTTAAAAACAGGATGGAATACTCTGTGAGACTGTTATGGAATTATTTCTCAATGGAAAACAAAGAGGATGATTTTATAGAAATGATTGTAAGAGGGAATCCAATGTTGGAAATGAAAGAAAATGGTGTAAACTGGCTATGGGGGAAATATGAATAATAATGTCATGAATTGTAACTGTATGAAACAAATTAAATGAATGTAAATTTTTTATAATAAAAAAAAAAAAAAATCTCGTCTGATCTCGGAAGCTAAGCAGGTTTGGGCCTGGTTAGTACTTGGATGGGAGACCGCCTGGGAATACCAGGTGCTGTAAGCTTTTTGGAAATTTTTCACTTAGTATATAATAATTTTGCCAAAAAATAGAGTCAATGCCGGATCTCTGAATCTTAGCAGGTTTGGGCCTGGTTAGTACATGGATGGGAGACTGCCTGTTAATACCAGGTGCTGTAAGCTTTTTGGACATTTTTGACTTAGTATATAATAATTTTGCCAAAAAATAGAGTCAATGCCCGATCTCTGAATATTTGCAGCTTTGGGCCTGGTTAGTACATGGATGGGAGACTGCCTGGGAATACCAGGTGCTTTAATCTTTTTGGAAAATTTCACGAATTATATAATAATCTTTCATTAAAAAAAAAAAAAAAAAAAAAAAAAAAAGAGTCAATGCCCGATCTCTGAATCTTAGCAGGTTTAGGTCTGGTTAGTACTTTGATGAGAGACTGCCTAGGAATACCAGGTGCTTTAAGCTTTTGGGCTTTCTTTCCTACTTATATAATGTACTGGCGATAAGATTGGCTGCTCTTTAAATAGCCCTCTCTTTGCAGCAGACTTCGCTTACAGCCATGCCAACCTGGCTTTGGCCGATCTCGTCTGATCTCGGAAGCTAAGCAGGTTTGGTCCTGGTTAGTACTTGGATGGGAGACCGCCTGGGAATACCAGGTGCTGTAAGCTTTTTGGACATTTTTCACTTAGTTTATAATAATTTTGCCATAAAATAGAGTCAATGCCCGATCTCTGAATCTTAGCAGGTTTAGGTCTGGTTAGTACTTTGATGAGAGACTGCCTAGGAATACCAGGTGCTTTAAGTTTTTGGGTTTTCTTTCCTACTTATATAATGTACTGGCGATAAGATTGGCTGGTCTTTAAATAGCCCTCTCTTTGCAGCAAACTTCGCTTACGGCCAAACCAACCTGGCAACGCTAGTGAGCCACACAGGAAGTGAGTTGGCAGTTTGTAGTAGGCAGTAGGTGAGAGAGGCTCACCTTGTGTTTTTTGTTTTGTTTTATCTGCGTAAAGATTTATTTCTTTTGCAACTTATTGATTTTTGTTTGTTATAGTTTTTATACTTCCCAGCAGCAGTTTGCTGTCTGGGGAGAAATTTTTCTTTTGTTTGAAAAATGGATGGATTACATGGCAAAGAAGTGGACATGGCAGGAGGAAGACGAGTGCTAACAGACAAAGAAATGGATAAAGAACAACGAGATGGACAAGGACGAATGGATTATAACAAGAGGATTTACTCTAAAGAGGCTACAGTAATTGTTGACATGGCGGATCAGAGAGATGCAAGAGCAGAGGACATTATCAAAGCAGTGAACGAAAGGATTGGAGGAGGAAAGATTCTAGCAGTCAGACCAAGGCAAGTAAAAGAATATGAAATTACACTGATAAACAGGGAGGCGTGCGATGGATTAGATGAAGGATTAATGATAAAAGGAAAACTGTGTGAGATTCGACAACTGAAAACAAGGGAGTATGTGGTTTCTTTCATACATTTGCCAGCCTATATTGAGGACTCTGACATTTTAATTAAATTACAAAATTGGGGCGTAACACCTGTTTCAGACATCATAAGAAGAATGTATCCAGGCACAGACATTGCGGATGGTACAAGGTACCTAAGGGTGAAATTTCCTAAAGAAGTAGTGTCTCTGCCATACAGTACAAAGTTTGATACGGAGGAGCGAACACAGTATTTCAGGATCATGCATGATCGTCAGGTTAAAACCTGTCGATTGTGCATGAATCCGGGACATGTGTTCAAAGACTGTCCAGATTTTAAATGTCATCAGTGCAATGGCCAGGGTCATTACGCAAGGGATTGCGATGCAATTAAGTGCCCGGATTGCAGAAAGGTGATCATAAGATGTGAGTGTTGGATGGAGAATGAAATTCAAAATAAAGAGTCAGAAGGTGTAGGAGGGCGAATGTCAAAAGAAACTGAATTACAAAATGGTGGAGAGAATGAGGAAGAGGATGGTGTGAATAAAGAGGCTATTGTGGAAAATAAGAAGGAATTGGAAGAGAAAAGGCTGGAAGGAGAAATGGACAAAGGAATATTGACATCACAGGAAGTAACACAAGGGGTATTGGAGGAAATGGAGAACCAAGGATTAAAAGAAAAGGAGGAGGAAATGCAAGAGATAACTGAAGAGGAGAAAGAAATGGAATTGGAAGAGAAAAGGCTGGAAGGAGAAATGGACAAAGGAATATTGACATCACAGGAAGTAACACAAGGGGCATTGGAGGAAATGGAGAACCAAGGACTAAAAGAAAAGGAGGAGGAAATGCAAGAGATAACTGAAGAGGAGAAAGGAGTGGACAGAATGGATGATAGAAAGGACAAAAGGGTGACATTAAGAAGGAGAACCCTTAAGGTAATACCAAATGTGAATGTGGCCAGAAAAAAAGACATTTTAGGGAAAAATACAATAAGGGGAAACATTTGTTTGAGAATAAATTTCAAGTGTTGAGGGAAGATGAGGAGGAGGAGGTAGACTAAGAATACAATGTTTGGTTTAAATTTGTATTATTATTTATTATTATAATGTTTTTATACATTGTATCATGGTATGCTAATGCCTTAATTGTATTTCAAAAAGAAAAATGGAGATAAAAGGTTATTTATTGAATGTAAAGTGAAATAAATGTGTTTGGTGTTTAGAGAAATGGCTTTTATCAAACCTGTGGCAAATAATTATTGTTTTTGTTTGTTATGCTTCTGTGGAAAATGTGTACAATGTTTTTAATGAAATATTTTAAATTTGTTAATAAAAAAAAAAAAAAAAAAAAAAAAAATCTCGTCTGATCTCGGAAGCTAAGCAGGTTTGGGCCTGGTTAGTACTTGGATGGGAGACCGCCTGGGAATACCAGGTGCTGTAAGCTTTTTGGAAATTTTTCACTTAGTATATAATAATTTGGCAAAAAAATAGAGTCAATGCCCGATCTCTGAATCTTAGCAGGTTTGGGCCTGGTTAGTACATGGATGGGAGACTGCCTGTTAATACCAGGTGCTGTAAGCTTTTTGGACATTTTTCACTTAGTATATAATAATTTTGCCAAAAAATAGAGTCAATGCCCGATCTCTGAATCTTAGCAGGTTTAGGTCTGGTTAGTACTTTGATGAGAGACTGCCTAGGAATACCAGGTGCTTTAAGCTTTTGGGCTTTCTTTCCTACTTATATAATGTACTGGCGATAAGATTGGCTGGTCTTTAAATAGCCCTCTCTTTGCAGCAGACTTCGCTTACGGCCATACCAACCTGGCTATGCCCGATCTCGTCTAATCTCGGAAGCTAAGCAGGTTTGGGCCTGGTTAGTACTTGGATGGGAGACCGCCTGGGAATACCAGGTGCTGTAAGCTTTTTGGACATTTTTCACTTAGTTTATAATAATTTTGCCAAAAAATAGAGTCAATGCCCGATCTCTGAATCTTAGCAGGTTTAGGTCTGGTTAGTACTTTGATGAGAGACTGCCTAGGAATACCAGGTGCTTTAAGCTTTTGGGTTTTCTTTCCTACTTATATAATGTACTGGCGATAAGATTGGCTGGTCTTTAAATAGCCCTCTCTTTGCAGCAGACTTCGCTTACGGCCATACCAACCTGGCTATGCCCGATCTCGTCTGATCTCCGAAGCTAAGCAGGTTTGGGCCTGGTTAGTACTTGGATGGGAGACCGCCTGGGAATACCAGGTGCTGTAAGCTTTTTGGACATTTTTCACTTAGTTTATAATAATTTTGCCAAAAAATAGAGTCAATGCCCGATCTCTGAATCTTAGCAGGTTTAGGTCTGGTTAGTACTTTGATGAGAGACTGCCTAGGAATACCAGGTGCTTTAAGCTTTTGGGTTTTCTTTCCTACTTTCCTACTAGAGTCAATGCCCGACCTCTGAATCTTAGCAGGTTTGGGCCTGGTTAGTACTTGGATGGGAGACCGCCTGGGAATACCAGGTGCTGTAAGCTTTTTGGAAATTTTTCACTTAGTATATAATAATTTTGCCAAAAAATAGAGTCAATGCCCGATCTCTGAATCTTAGCAGGTTTAGGTCTGGTTAGTACTTTGATGAGAGACTGCCTAGGAATACCAGGTGCTTTAAGCTTTTGGGTTTTCTTTCCTACTTATATAATGTACTGGCGATAAGATTGGCTGGTCTTTAAATAGCCCTCTCTTTGCAGCAAACTTCGCTTACGGCCATACCAACCTGAGGGCGCTAGAGTGCAACTAAGGAAGTAGTGTGGCAGCAATTCAGAGAGATAGGCTCTCTGCATTTTTGTTTTGTTTTTTGTTTTATTTATGTTTGGAGTGAACAAAATAACAGTTGGAAAGTTTGGTTTTTTGTTTCAATGCTAACCAGCAGCTTTTAAGCTGTCTGGGAGGTATTTATTTTTAGTTTGTTTGACTTTTTTGTTTGTTTTTCTCGTGTGGGGAAAGAGCAATCAAAGAAAATGGAGGAACACAAAAGGAACTGCAAGGATAAAGGCACAGAAATTTGCAGACAACAGGATAAAGGACTGAGAAAAGGTTTGCGAGATGAAAGTGGAAAAAATATAATTGAAAATCAAAGAGTATATTTAAAGGAGGCAACCATAACCATTGATGTAGCAGAGGTACAAAATGGAGGAGTAGAAGACATCATTAAATCCATAGTAGAGAAGGTGGGAGAAGGAAAAATCCTTGCTGTAAGACCAAAACAACATGGATTATATGAGGTAACTTTGGAAAAAGAAGAGCTTTGTGATGAACTTCTAAATGGACTGGAAATTAAAGGAATAAAGTGTGAAACTAAAAAGCTACAAGACAGGGAGTATGTGGTCTCCTTTATGCACTTACCAGTCTACCTAGAAGATACGGCCATTCTGGACAAGTTGGAAGGGTGGAGAGTAATCCCCACATCACAAATAAGGAGAAGATATTATCCGAGAACGGACATCGAGGATGGAACCAGATTTGTAAAGGTAAAATTCCCGAGAGAAGTGGCTTCATTACCTTACAGTACACGCTTCGAGACCGCAGAAGGAACACAACATTTTAGGATTATACACAGTCAACAGGTAAAAACATGTCGATTGTGCATGAGTCCACAGCACATCCTCAAGGACTGTCCAGAGTTTACATGTCACAAGTGCGAGGAACAAGGTCACTATGCAAGGGATTGTACAGCAGTCAAGTGCCCAGATTGTTTTAAAACTATGAACAAATGTGAATGCTGGATGAATACCGGAGAAGAGGAAGAGGAAGAGGAAGAGGAAGAGGAAGAGGAAGAGGAAGATGAAGAGGAAGAGGAAGAAGAGGAGCAAGAGGAAAATGGGCGGATACTAAAGGAGGCTATAGAAACAAAAGAAAGAAGTGAAAGAGAGGAGCAACAGGAGGCAGCAATGGAGGAAGAGAGGGAGAATGATAAGGAACTGGCAAGTGAAAATGAAGGACAAAAATCTGAAGAAAATGAAAGCATTGACAAAGTAGTATGGACACCAGCAGACAGAGTTACAAATACAAAAGACAAGTTTACTGCATCAGAAAGCAGCCAAAATATGGAAATGACATATGGTATTGGAGTGGGAAGAGATTTGGAGGATCAAAAGAGTGGCAAGGACTTGGGAAGACTCGTAAGAAGAAGGACTTTAAAGGTAAAACCAAATTTAGAATCATCTAAGAAAAGAATTGTTAAAAGGGAAATAAAGAAAAATGTTAATAGATTTGAAGTGTTGAGGATCCTAGAAGAAGAAAAAGAGGAAGAAGAAGAAAGTTAACAATGGTGATTCCTAAATACTTATTTTCTTATTTTATGGTATTAAGTATTGTTGTTTTTAATGCAAGAGGTTTACTTAACAGGGAAAAATTTGAAATGGTTAAAGAATTGTGTAAAGATGAAGATTTAATAATACTTCAAGAAACAAACTGGAGAGGTGATGTAATGGATGATTTTAAAAAGAGGTGGGCTGGGGAAATATTTTTTAATAATGATGATGGAAGAATGGGAAGAGGGGTTGCTATTTTAATAAGAAAAGGTATAGATGTGAAAGTAAAAGTAATATATGATGATGGGAAAGGAAAATCTATTGCAGTTGAAATAAGACATGAAGATGAATGCTTTGTGATATTTAATTTGCATGCACCAAATGAAGTGAAAGAAAAAAAGGATTTTTTTAATGAATTAAGAGGTTTGGTAGAAAAGTGGAAGAAAGTAATGATGGTAGGAGATTTCAATACAGTTTTTTGTAAAAGAGATTTGGCAGACGGGATGGTTTTTAGAGCAGATGAGGGGAGAAAAGAACTTAGAACTCTAATGGAAGAAAATAACTTAATGGATGTGTGGAGAGAGAGGAATGAAAAGAAAAGAGAGTTTACCAGAAAACAAATTGTAGGGAATTTTTTATGTCAGTCACGGATTGATCACATTTTAAGTACAAGAAATTTAGATTATTTTATTGAGGATATATTTTATAAAGATACAGTTTTGAGTGATCATAAAATGGTTTCTTTGAAGATAGACTTTAACAAAAAGGAGAGAGGACCTGGAGTATGGGTTTTAAACACAGAGCTTTTAAAGAGTGAAAGTTATAAATTGGAAATAGAAAAATTATTAGAAACAGAGAAAGAGGATGGGATGTATGTAGAGGATAAAAGAATATGGTGGGAGAATGTAAAATATGAAATAAAGAAATTTTCAATAAAATATAGTAAAACTGTTCAGAGGGTAAAACGGAAAAAGGAAAAAGAGATAAGGATGGAATTAAGAGAAGAGCAACAAAAGAGAAGTGGAGATATACAAAAAATAATAGTCTTGGAAGAGAAACTAAAGAAAATAGAGGAGGGAAAATGTAAAGGAGCTATGATGAGAAGCAAAGCAAAATACATTGTTGAGGGAGAGAGGTGTACAAAATTTTTCTTTAATTTGGAGAAAAGTAAAGGAAAAGCAGAACTAATGAAGGAAATAAAGAGGAAGGATGGTAAAACAGTGAAGGGAACAGAAGAAATCCTTAAAGAAATAAAATGTTACTATGAAGACCTTTTTAGAACAAATAAAATAAATAATGAGGAAAAAAAGTTTTTATTACAGCAAATTACTGCCAAGGTAGAAAAAGAAGATAAAAAACTTTGTGAAAAAGAAATAGAAAAAGAAGAGATAATGAGGGCTATAGAACTTTTAAATGGAGGAAAAAGTCCAGGAATAGATGGACTGGTAGGTGAGTTTTATAAGGCTTTTAAAGATAAAATAAGCACAATTTTAAAAGAAGTATATGATCAGGTTTTTGAGAAAGGTGAATTATATCAGATGATGGGAATGGGGCTAATGAAGATAATATATAAAGGAAAAGGGGATAAAACAGTTTTAAATAATTTTAGACCAATTACTATGCTAAATACAGATTTAAAGATTTTAGCAAAAGTCTTAGCTGATAGGATGAGGAAGGTATTACCTACAATAATAAAGACTAATCAGTCATATGGGGTAAATGGAAGAGACATTGCAGACACAATAAGTAGTATAAGAGACTTAATAGGTTATATGAGAGAAGAAAATAAGTGTGGATATGTAATCAGCCTTGATTTCGAAAAAGCTTTTGACAGAGTGGAACATAGTTTTTTATTTTCAATTTTAGAACGTTTTGGTTTTGGAATTAATTTTATTAAATGGATAACAATTTTATACAGAGGAGCAATGACAAAAGTGAAATGCAATGGCTTTTTAACAGAACCTTTTAAAATTACACGTTCAATAAGACAAGGGTGTCCACTATCGGCACAGTTATACTCCTTGGTAGCAGAACCTTTGGGGATGGTAATAAATAAAGAAGAAAGAATACAGGGAATAGAACTGGAGAGGGGAATAGAAGGACAAAAAATATTTCAATACGCTGATGACACGACAGTAATAGTTAGAGATATTGGAAGTGTGGGAATAGTTATGGAAGAAGTGAGAAGATTTTGTCAAGGCACTGGAGCAAAAATAAATGAAGATAAAACTGTTTGTATGAGATTCGGAAAATCACCAGTTTTAATAGAAAATTTTGCTTTCAAAGAAGTACAAGAAATGAAGATTTTAGGTGTAATTTTAGGAAAAGAGGAAAAAAATACAAGAGATAAGATGTGGGAAGAGATTATAGGAGCAATGGAAAGAAGATTAGTATTTTGGAGATACAGGAATTTAAATCTAAAAGGAAAGATTTTAATTGTAAATGTTTTATTGTTGTCCAAAATATGGTATATTATGTCTGTTTCATCTATGCCTTTTTGGACGGCACAAAGGATAAAAAGATGTATTTTGGATTTTTTATGGGAGAAAAAGCCTGCGAGAATTGCATACAACACGCTAATTGGTCCAGTAGAAGAAGGAGGTTTAGGTCTAGTAGATATTGAGCAAAAGAAAAAAAGTATGAGAGTCAAAACAGTCAAAAAGTATTTGGATGAGGAAAACAAAAGTGAATGGAAAATAACAATGGAACTTTATTTAAACATATGTGGGAATTTGAAGATAGGAAACAATATTTTATGGATGAAATTAAAGAATGGGATGATGCAGAGAATACCAGACTTCTATAAGGAAGTTTTAAGTGCTTGGAGTTCTTTACTCTCAGAAATTGAATTTAAACCACATGGAAGGGAAATGATTTTAAACCAACCTTTGTTCTTAAATAAGAATATTGTTTCACAAGGAAAAGAGATTTATTTTAAGAAGTGGATTGAAGTAGGGTTTTTAAAAGTAAGGGATGTGTTATATGAGTATAAAGAAGGGTTTCTACCCATACAAGTGTTGATTGATGCTATGGAGGAAGCAAAAGAAGAATATAATGAAAACACTCTTAAAAAACAATATGAAGAAGTAAAGAAGGCAATACCTAAAGAATGGGTTGAGGAGATTCAGAATGAGGAAAAATCTGAAAACAGAGTGGATGTGTTTTTGAAAAGAGGGGACAAATTGATGGTTTTTAATTTATGTACTGTGAAAATGTTTTATCATTTTTTTGTAAATTCTGTTTTTAAAAAACCTATTGCCAACCAATTCTGGTTAAGGCACTTCAATGGAGTTGACGAAGGACTCATTTGGAAGAATATGAGATGGAAGTTTTTAGATACAGATCTTGAATGTTTGGATTATTTCATAAGACAAAATGTGATGTTCACTGAAATGAGGCTGTGTAAGATTGGAATGGAACAAGATGCAATATGTAAAGTATGTAAAACAGAAGATGAAGGAATTTTACACCTGTTTTTACTTTGTGAAGGATTGGGTCAATTTTTTGGAGTTTTAAAAAAGTTAGTTTGGGATTTAAGAAAAACGACTAAAGAAATTAGCTGGAATATAACTCTTATGTTGGGGTTAAACGATAAATGTCAAAATAAACAAGTTATTAATTTACTCTTAATTCTAGCAAAAAAGGTCATATGGAAGAGGAGAAATATTGCAAAAAACAAAAATTATGTCTTGGATTTGTGGCTGTATTTTAAATCAGAAATTGAGAATTACATACAAACCCTGTATGATTTTTTTAAGTGGAAGAATGACATGGAAATGTTTAATACTATTTTTACTAAAGATGTAAGACACATTTTAGAAAAGTATAATGTTGTTTCTCCAGGAAGTGATGTTTCTGTATGTTGATTCAAAATTGTTGTATGGAAGATATATGTATTGTTGATCCCATAAGTTAAATAAAAAAAAAAAAAAAAAAAAAAAAAGCTATGCCCGATCTCGTCTGATCTCCGAAGCTAAGCAGGTTTGGGCTTGGTTAGTACTTGGATGGGAGACCGCCTGGGAATATCAGGTGCTGTAAGCTTTTTGGACATTTTTCACTTAGTATATAATAATTTTGCCAAAAAATAGAGTCAATGCCTAATCTCTGAATATTAGCAGGTTTGGGCCTGGTTAGTACATGGATGGGAGACTGCCTGGGAATACCAGGTGCTTTAATCTTTTTGGAAAATTTCACGAATTATGTAATAATCTTTCATTAAAAAAAAAAAAAAAAAAAAAAAAAAAAAAAGAGTCAATGCCCGATCTCTGAATCTTAGCAGGTTTAGGTCTGGTTAGTACTTTGATGAGAGACTGCCTAGGAATACCAGGTGCTTTAAGCTTTTGGGTTTTCTTTCCTACTTTCCTACTAGAGTCAATGCCCGATCTCTGAATCTTAGCAGGTTTGGGCCTGGTTAGTACTTGGATGGGAGACCGCCTGGGAATACCAGGTGCTGTAAGCTTTTTGGACATTTTTCACTTAGTTTATAATAATTTTGCCAAAAAATAGAGTCAATGCCCGATCTCTGAATATTTGCAGGTTTGGGCCTTGTTAGTACATGGATGGGAGACTGCCTGGGAATACCAGGTGCTTTAATCTTTTTGGAAAATTTCACGAATTATATAATAATCTTTCATTAAAAAAAAAAAAAAGAGTCAATGCCCGATCTCTGAATCTTAGCAGGTTTAGGTCTGGTTAGTACTTTGATGAGAGACTGCCTAGGAATACCAGGTGCTTTAAGCTTTTGGGCTTTCTTTCCTACTTATATAATGTACTGGCGATAAGATTGGCTGCTCTTTAAATAGCCCTATCTTTGCAGCAGACTTCGCTTACGGCCATACCAACCTGGCTATGCCCGATCTCGTCTGATCTCGGAAGCTAAGCAGGTTTGGGCCTGGTTAGTACTTGGATGGGAGACCCCCTGGGAATACCAGGTGCTGTAAGCTATTTGGACATTTTTCACTTAGTTTATAATAATTTTGCCAAAAAATAGTCAATGCCCGATCTCTGAATCTTAGCAGGTTTAGGTCTGGTTAGTACTTTGATGAGAGACTGCCTAGGAATACCAGGTGCTTTAAGCTTTTGGGCTTTCTTTCCTACTTATATAATGTACTGGCGATAAGATTGGCTGCTCTTTAAATAGCCCTCTCTTTGCAGCAGACTTCGCTTACAGCCATACCAACCTGGCTATGCCCGATCTCGTCTGATCTCGGAAGCTAAGCAGGTTTCGGCCTGGTTAGTACTTGGATGGGAGACCGCCTGGGAATACCAGGTGCTGTAAGCTTTTTGGACATTTTTCACTTAGTATATAATAATTTTGCCAAAAAATAGAGTCAATGCCCGATCTCTGAATATTTGCAGGTTTGGGCCTGGTTAGTACATGGATGGGAGACTGCCTGGGAATACCAGGTGCTTTAATCTTTTTGGAAAATTTCACGAATTATATAATAATCTTTCATTAAAAAAAATAAAAAAAAAGAGTCAATGCCCGATCTCTGAATATTTGCAGGTTTGGGCCTGGTTAGTACTTTGATGAGAGACTGCCTTGGAATACCAGGTGCTTTAAGCTTTTGGGCTTTCTTTCCTACTTATATAATGTACTGGCGATAAGATTGGCTGCTCTTTAAATAGCCCTCTCTTTGCAGCAGACTTCGCTTACGGCCATACCAACCTGGCTATGCCCGATCTCGTCTGATCTCGGAAGCTAAGCAGGTTTGGGCCTGGTTAGTACTTGGATGGGAGACCGCCTGGGAATACCAGGTGCTGTAAGCTTTTTGGAAATTTTTCACTTAGTATATAATAATTTTGCCAAAAAATAGAGTCAATGCCGGATCTCTGAATCTTAGCAGGTTTGGGCCTGGTTAGTACATGGATGGGAGACTGCCTGTTAATACCAGGTGCTGTAAGCTTTTTGGACATTTTTGACTTAGTATATAATAATTTTGCCAAAAAATAGAGTCAATGCCCGATCTCTGAATATTTGCAGCTTTGGGCCTGGTTAGTACATGGATGGGAGACCGCCTGGGAATACCAGGTGCTGTAAGCTTTTTGGACATTTTTCACTTAGTTTATAATAATTTTGCCATAAAATAGAGTCAATGCCCGATCTCTGAATCTTAGCAGGTTTAGGTCTGGTTAGTACTTTGATGAGAGACTGCCTAGGAATACCAGGTGCTTTAAGTTTTTGGGTTTTCTTTCCTACTTATATAATGTACTGGCGATAAGATTGGCTGGTCTTTAAATAGCCCTCTCTTTGCAGCAAACTTCGCTTACGGCCAAACCAACCTGGCAACGCTAGTGAGCCACACAGGAAGTGAGTTGGCAGTTTGTAGTAGGCAGTAGGTGAGAGAGGCTCACCTTGTGTTTTTTGTTTTGTTTTATCTGCGTAAAGATTTATTTCTTTTGCAACTTATTGATTTTTGTTTGTTATAGTTTTTATACTTCCCAGCAGCAGTTTGCTGTCTGGGGAGAAATTTTTCTTTTGTTTGAAAAATGGATGGATTACATGGCAAAGAAGTGGACATGGCAGGAGGAAGACGAGTGCTAACAGACAAAGAAATGGATAAAGAACAACGAGATGGACAAGGACGAATGGATTATAACAAGAGGATTTACTCTAAAGAGGCTACAGTAATTGTTGACATGGCGGATCAGAGAGATGCAAGAGCAGAGGACATTATCAAAGCAGTGAACGAAAGGATTGGAGGAGGAAAGATTCTAGCAGTCAGACCAAGGCAAGTAAAAGAATATGAAATTACACTGATAAACAGGGAGGCGTGCGATGGATTAGATGAAGGATTAATGATAAAAGGAAAACTGTGTGAGATTCGACAACTGAAAACAAGGGAGTATGTGGTTTCTTTCATACATTTGCCAGCCTATATTGAGGACTCTGACATTTTAATTAAATTACAAAATTGGGGCGTAACACCTGTTTCAGACATCATAAGAAGAATGTATCCAGGCACAGACATTGCGGATGGTACAAGGTACCTAAGGGTGAAATTTCCTAAAGAAGTAGTGTCTCTGCCATACAGTACAAAGTTTGATACGGAGGAGGGAACACAGTATTTCAGGATCATGCATGATCGTCAGGTTAAAACCTGTCGATTGTGCATGAATCCGGGACATGTGTTCAAAGACTGTCCAGATTTTAAATGTCATCAGTGCAATGGCCAGGGTCATTACGCAAGGGATTGCGATGCAATTAAGTGCCCGGATTGCAGAAAGGTGATCATAAGATGTGAGTGTTGGATGGAGAATGAAATTCAAAATAAAGAGTCAGAAGGTGTAGGAGGGCGAATGTCAAAAGAAACTGAATTACAAAATGGTGGAGAGAATGAGGAAGAGGATGGTGTGAATAAAGAGGCTATTGTGGAAAATAAGAAGGAATTGGAAGAGAAAAGGCTGGAAGGAGAAATGGACAAAGGAATATTGACATCACAGGAAGTAACACAAGGGGTATTGGAGGAAATGGAGAACCAAGGATTAAAAGAAAAGGAGGAGGAAATGCAAGAGATAACTGAAGAGGAGAAAGAAATGGAATTGGAAGAGAAAAGGCTGGAAGGAGAAATGGACAAAGGAATATTGACATCACAGGAAGTAACACAAGGGGCATTGGAGGAAATGGAGAACCAAGGACTAAAAGAAAAGGAGGAGGAAATGCAAGAGATAACTGAAGAGGAGAAAGGAGTGGACAGAATGGATGATAGAAAGGACAAAAGGGTGACATTAAGAAGGAGAACCCTTAAGGTAATACCAAATGTGAATGTGGCCAGAAAAAAAGACATTTTAGGGAAAAATACAATAAGGGGAAACATTTGTTTGAGAATAAATTTCAAGTGTTGAGGGAAGATGAGGAGGAGGAGGTAGACTAAGAATACAATGTTTGGTTTAAATTTGTATTATTATTTATTATTATAATGTTTTTATACATTGTATCATGGTATGCTAATGCCTTAATTGTATTTCAAAAAGAAAAATGGAGATAAAAGGTTATTTATTGAATGTAAAGTGAAATAAATGTGTTTGGTGTTTAGAGAAATGGCTTTTATCAAACCTGTGGCAAATAATTATTGTTTTTGTTTGTTATGCTTCTGTGGAAAATGTGTACAATGTTTTTAATGAAATATTTTAAATTTGTTAATAAAAAAAAAAAAAAAAAAAAAAAAAAAAAAATCTCGTCTGATCTCGGAAGCTAAGCAGGTTTGGGCCTGGTTAGTACTTGGATGGGAGACCGCCTGGGAATACCAGGTGCTGTAAGCTTTTTGGAAATTTTTCACTTAGTATATAATAATTTGGCAAAAAAATAGAGTCAATGCCCGATCTCTGAATCTTAGCAGGTTTGGGCCTGGTTAGTACATGGATGGGAGACTGCCTGTTAATACCAGGTGCTGTAAGCTTTTTGGACATTTTTCACTTAGTATATAATAATTTTGCCAAAAAATAGAGTCAATGCCCGATCTCTGAATCTTAGCAGGTTTAGGTCTGGTTAGTACTTTGATGAGAGACTGCCTAGGAATACCAGGTGCTTTAAGCTTTTGGGCTTTCTTTCCTACTTATATAATGTACTGGCGATAAGATTGGCTGGTCTTTAAATAGCCCTCTCTTTGCAGCAGACTTCGCTTACGGCCATACCAACCTGGCTATGCCCGATCTCGTCTAATCTCGGAAGCTAAGCAGGTTTGGGCCTGGTTAGTACTTGGATGGGAGACCGCCTGGGAATACCAGGTGCTGTAAGCTTTTTGGACATTTTTCACTTAGTTTATAATAATTTTGCCAAAAAATAGAGTCAATGCCCGATCTCTGAATCTTAGCAGGTTTAGGTCTGGTTAGTACTTTGATGAGAGACTGCCTAGGAATACCAGGTGCTTTAAGCTTTTGGGTTTTCTTTCCTACTTATATAATGTACTGGCGATAAGATTGGCTGGTCTTTAAATAGCCCTCTCTTTGCAGCAGACTTCGCTTACGGCCATACCAACCTGGCTATGCCCGATCTCGTCTGATCTCCGAAGCTAAGCAGGTTTGGGCCTGGTTAGTACTTGGATGGGAGACCGCCTGGGAATACCAGGTGCTGTAAGCTTTTTGGACATTTTTCACTTAGTTTATAATAATTTTGCCAAAAAATAGAGTCAATGCCCGATCTCTGAATCTTAGCAGGTTTAGGTCTGGTTAGTACTTTGATGAGAGACTGCCTAGGAATACCAGGTGCTTTAAGCTTTTGGGTTTTCTTTCCTACTTTCCTACTAGAGTCAATGCCCGACCTCTGAATCTTAGCAGGTTTGGGCCTGGTTAGTACTTGGATGGGAGACCGCCTGGGAATACCAGGTGCTGTAAGCTTTTTGGAAATTTTTCACTTAGTATATAATAATTTTGCCAAAAAATAGAGTCAATGCCCGATCTCTGAATCTTAGCAGGTTTAGGTCTGGTTAGTACTTTGATGAGAGACTGCCTAGGAATACCAGGTGCTTTAAGCTTTTGGGTTTTCTTTCCTACTTATATAATGTACTGGCGATAAGATTGGCTGGTCTTTAAATAGCCCTCTCTTTGCAGCAAACTTCGCTTACGGCCATACCAACCTGAGGGCGCTAGAGTGCAACTAAGGAAGTAGTGTGGCAGCAATTCAGAGAGATAGGCTCTCTGCATTTTTGTTTTGTTTTTTGTTTTATTTATGTTTGGAGTGAACAAAATAACAGTTGGAAAGTTTGGTTTTTTGTTTCAATGCTAACCAGCAGCTTTTAAGCTGTCTGGGAGGTATTTATTTTTAGTTTGTTTGACTTTTTTGTTTGTTTTTCTCGTGTGGGGAAAGAGCAATCAAAGAAAATGGAGGAACACAAAAGGAACTGCAAGGATAAAGGCACAGAAATTTGCAGACAACAGGATAAAGGACTGAGAAAAGGTTTGCGAGATGAAAGTGGAAAAAATATAATTGAAAATCAAAGAGTATATTTAAAGGAGGCAACCATAACCATTGATGTAGCAGAGGTACAAAATGGAGGAGTAGAAGACATCATTAAATCCATAGTAGAGAAGGTGGGAGAAGGAAAAATCCTTGCTGTAAGACCAAAACAACATGGATTATATGAGGTAACTTTGGAAAAAGAAGAGCTTTGTGATGAACTTCTAAATGGACTGGAAATTAAAGGAATAAAGTGTGAAACTAAAAAGCTACAAGACAGGGAGTATGTGGTCTCCTTTATGCACTTACCAGTCTACCTAGAAGATACGGCCATTCTGGACAAGTTGGAAGGGTGGAGAGTAATCCCCACATCACAAATAAGGAGAAGATATTATCCGAGAACGGACATCGAGGATGGAACCAGATTTGTAAAGGTAAAATTCCCGAGAGAAGTGGCTTCATTACCTTACAGTACACGCTTCGAGACCGCAGAAGGAACACAACATTTTAGGATTATACACAGTCAACAGGTAAAAACATGTCGATTGTGCATGAGTCCACAGCACATCCTCAAGGACTGTCCAGAGTTTACATGTCACAAGTGCGAGGAACAAGGTCACTATGCAAGGGATTGTACAGCAGTCAAGTGCCCAGATTGTTTTAAAACTATGAACAAATGTGAATGCTGGATGAATACCGGAGAAGAGGAAGAGGAAGAGGAAGAGGAAGAGGAAGAGGAAGAGGAAGATGAAGAGGAAGAGGAAGAAGAGGAGCAAGAGGAAAATGGGCGGATACTAAAGGAGGCTATAGAAACAAAAGAAAGAAGTGAAAGAGAGGAGCAACAGGAGGCAGCAATGGAGGAAGAGAGGGAGAATGATAAGGAACTGGCAAGTGAAAATGAAGGACAAAAATCTGAAGAAAATGAAAGCATTGACAAAGTAGTATGGACACCAGCAGACAGAGTTACAAATACAAAAGACAAGTTTACTGCATCAGAAAGCAGCCAAAATATGGAAATGACATATGGTATTGGAGTGGGAAGAGATTTGGAGGATCAAAAGAGTGGCAAGGACTTGGGAAGACTCGTAAGAAGAAGGACTTTAAAGGTAAAACCAAATTTAGAATCATCTAAGAAAAGAATTGTTAAAAGGGAAATAAAGAAAAATGTTAATAGATTTGAAGTGTTGAGGATCCTAGAAGAAGAAAAAGAGGAAGAAGAAGAAAGTTAACAATGGTGATTCCTAAATACTTATTTTCTTATTTTATGGTATTAAGTATTGTTGTTTTTAATGCAAGAGGTTTACTTAACAGGGAAAAATTTGAAATGGTTAAAGAATTGTGTAAAGATGAAGATTTAATAATACTTCAAGAAACAAACTGGAGAGGTGATGTAATGGATGATTTTAAAAAGAGGTGGGCTGGGGAAATATTTTTTAATAATGATGATGGAAGAATGGGAAGAGGGGTTGCTATTTTAATAAGAAAAGGTATAGATGTGAAAGTAAAAGTAATATATGATGATGGGAAAGGAAAATCTATTGCAGTTGAAATAAGACATGAAGATGAATGCTTTGTGATATTTAATTTGCATGCACCAAATGAAGTGAAAGAAAAAAAGGATTTTTTTAATGAATTAAGAGGTTTGGTAGAAAAGTGGAAGAAAGTAATGATGGTAGGAGATTTCAATACAGTTTTTTGTAAAAGAGATTTGGCAGACGGGATGGTTTTTAGAGCAGATGAGGGGAGAAAAGAACTTAGAACTCTAATGGAAGAAAATAACTTAATGGATGTGTGGAGAGAGAGGAATGAAAAGAAAAGAGAGTTTACCAGAAAACAAATTGTAGGGAATTTTTTATGTCAGTCACGGATTGATCACATTTTAAGTACAAGAAATTTAGATTATTTTATTGAGGATATATTTTATAAAGATACAGTTTTGAGTGATCATAAAATGGTTTCTTTGAAGATAGACTTTAACAAAAAGGAGAGAGGACCTGGAGTATGGGTTTTAAACACAGAGCTTTTAAAGAGTGAAAGTTATAAATTGGAAATAGAAAAATTATTAGAAACAGAGAAAGAGGATGGGATGTATGTAGAGGATAAAAGAATATGGTGGGAGAATGTAAAATATGAAATAAAGAAATTTTCAATAAAATATAGTAAAACTGTTCAGAGGGTAAAACGGAAAAAGGAAAAAGAGATAAGGATGGAATTAAGAGAAGAGCAACAAAAGAGAAGTGGAGATATACAAAAAATAATAGTCTTGGAAGAGAAACTAAAGAAAATAGAGGAGGGAAAATGTAAAGGAGCTATGATGAGAAGCAAAGCAAAATACATTGTTGAGGGAGAGAGGTGTACAAAATTTTTCTTTAATTTGGAGAAAAGTAAAGGAAAAGCAGAACTAATGAAGGAAATAAAGAGGAAGGATGGTAAAACAGTGAAGGGAACAGAAGAAATCCTTAAAGAAATAAAATGTTACTATGAAGACCTTTTTAGAACAAATAAAATAAATAATGAGGAAAAAAAGTTTTTATTACAGCAAATTACTGCCAAAGGTAGAAAAAGAAGATAAAAAACTTTGTGAAAAAGAAATAGAAAAAGAAGAGATAATGAGGGCTATAGAACTTTTAAATGGAGGAAAAAGTCCAGGAATAGATGGACTGGTAGGTGAGTTTTATAAGGCTTTTAAAGATAAAATAAGCACAATTTTAAAAGAAGTATATGATCAGGTTTTTTGAGAAAGGTGAATTATATCAGATGATGGGAATGGGGCTAATGAAGATAATATATAAAGGAAAAGGGGATAAAACAGTTTTAAATAATTTTAGACCAATTACTATGCTAAATACAGATTTAAAGATTTTAGCAAAAGTCTTAGCTGATAGGATGAGGAAGGTATTACCTACAATAATAAAGACTAATCAGTCATATGGGGTAAATGGAAGAGACATTGCAGACACAATAAGTAGTATAAGAGACTTAATAGGTTATATGAGAGAAGAAAATAAGTGTGGATATGTAATCAGCCTTGATTTCGAAAAAGCTTTTGACAGAGTGGAACATAGTTTTTTATTTTCAATTTTAGAACGTTTTGGTTTTGGAATTAATTTTATTAAATGGATAACAATTTTATACAGAGGAGCAATGACAAAAGTGAAATGCAATGGCTTTTTAACAGAACCTTTTAAAATTACACGTTCAATAAGACAAGGGTGTCCACTATCGGCACAGTTATACTCCTTGGTAGCAGAACCTTTGGGGATGGTAATAAATAAAGAAGAAAGAATACAGGGAATAGAACTGGAGAGGGGAATAGAAGGACAAAAAATATTTCAATACGCTGATGACACGACAGTAATAGTTAGAGATATTGGAAGTGTGGGAATAGTTATGGAAGAAGTGAGAAGATTTTGTCAAGGCACTGGAGCAAAATAAATGAAGATAAAACTGTTTGTATGAGATTCGGAAAATCACCAGTTTTAATAGAAAATTTTGCTTTCAAAGAAGTACAAGAAATGAAGATTTTAGGTGTAATTTTAGGAAAAGAGGAAAAAATACAAGAGATAAGATGTGGGAAGAGATTATAGGAGCAATGGAAAGAAGATTAGTATTTTGGAGATACAGGAATTTAAATCTAAAAGGAAAGATTTTAATTGTAAATGTTTATTGTTGTCCAAAATATGGTATATTATGTCTGTTTCATCTATGCCTTTTTGGACGGCACAAAGGATAAAAAGATGTATTTTGGATTTTTTATGGGAGAAAAAGCCTGCGAGAATTGCATACAACACGCTAATTGGTCCAGTAGAAGAAGGAGGTTTAGGTCTAGTAGATATTGAGCAAAAGAAAAAAAGTATGAGAGGTCAAAACAGTCAAAAAGTATTTGGATGAGGAAACAAAAGTGAATGGAAAATAACAATGGAACTTATTTAAACATATGTGGGAATTTGAAGATAGGAAACAATATTTTATGGGATGAAATTAAAGAATGGGATGAATGCAGAGAATACCAGACTTCTATAAGGAAGTTTTAAGTGCTTGGAGTTCTTATCTCAGAAATTGAATTTAAACCACAATGGAAGGGAAATGATTTTAAAACCAACCTTTGTTCTTAAATAAGAATATTGTTTCACAAGGAAAAGAGATTTATTTTAAGAAGTGGATTGAAGTAGGGTTTTTTTAAAAGTAAGGGATGTGTTATATGAGTATAAAGAAGAGGTTTCTACCCATACAAGTGTTGATTGATGCTATGGAGGAAGCAAAAGAAGAATATAATGAAAAACACTCTTAAAAAACAATATGAAGAAGTAAAGAAGGCAATACCTAAAGAATGGGTTTGAGGAGATTCAGAATGAGGAAAAATCTGAAAACAGAGTGGAATGTGTTTTTGAAAAGAGGGGAACAAATTGATGGTTTTTAATTTATGTACTGTGAAAATGTTTTATCATTTTTTTGTAAATTCTGTTTTTAAAAAACCTATTGCCAACCAATTCCTGGTTAAGGCACTTCAATGGAGTTGACGAAGGACTCATTTGGAAGAATATGAGATGGAAGTTTTAGATACAGATCTTGAAATGTTTTGGATTATTTCATAAGACAAAATGTGATGTTCACTGAAATGAGGCTGTGTAAGATTGGAATGGAACAAGATGCAATAATGTAAAGTATGTTAAAACAGAAGATGAAGGAATTTTACAACCTGTTTTTACTTTGTGAAGGATTGGGTCAATTTTTTGGAGTTTTAAAAAAGTTAGTTTGGGATTTAAGGAAAAACGACTAAAGAAATTAGCTGGAATATAAACTCTTATGTTGGGGTTAAACGATAAATGTTCAAAATAAACAAGTTATTAATTTACTCTATAATTCTAGCAAAAAAGGTCATATGGAAGAGGAGAAATATTGCAAAAACAAAAATTATGTCTTGGTATTTGTGGCTGTATTTTAAATCAGAAATTGAGAATTACATACAAACCCTGTATGATTTTTTTAAGTGGAAGAATGGACATGGAAATGTTTAATACTATTTTTACTAAAGATGTAAGACACATTTTTAGAAAAGTATAATGTTGTTTTCCAGGAAGTGATGTTTCTGTATGTTGATTCAAAATTGTTGTATGGAAGATATATGTATTGTTGATCCCATAAGTTAAATAAAAAAAAAAAAAAAAAAAAAAAAAAGCTATGCCCGATCTCGTCTGATCTCCGAAAGCTAAGCAGGTTTGGGCTTGGTTAGTACTTGGATGGGAGACCGCCTGGGAATATCAGGTGCTGTAAGCTTTTTTGGACATTTTCACTTATAATAATAATTTTGCCAAAAAATAGAGTCAATGCCTAATCTCTGAATATTAGCAGGTTTGGGCCTGGTTAGTACATGGATGGGAGACTGCCTGGGAATACCAGGTGCTTTAATCTTTTTGGAAAATTTCACGAATTATGTAATAATCTTTCATTAAAAAAAAAAAAAAAAAAAAAAAAAAAAAAGAGTCAATGCCCGATCTCTGAATCTTAGCAGGTTTAGGTCTGGTTAGTACTTTGATGAGAGACTGCCTAGGAATACCAGGTGCTTTAAGCTTTTGGGTTTTCTTTCCTACTTTCCTACTAGAGTCAATGCCCGATCTCTGAATCTTAGCAGGTTTGGGCCTGGTTAGTACTTGGATGGGAGACCGCCTGGGAATACCAGGTGCTGTAAGCTTTTTGGACATTTTTCACTTAGTTTATAATAATTTTGCCAAAAAATAGAGTCAATGCCCGATCTCTGAATATTTGCAGGTTTGGGCCTTGTTAGTACATGGATGGGAGACTGCCTGGGAATACCAGGTGCTTTAATCTTTTGGAAAATTTCACGAATTATATAATAATCTTTCATTAAAAAAAAAAAAAGAGTCAATGCCCGATTCTCTGAATCTTAGCAGGTTAGGTCTGGTTAGTACCTTTGATGAGAGACTGCCTAAAGGAATACCAGGTGCCTTTAAGCTTTGGGCTTTCTTTCCTACTTATATAATGTACTGGCGATAAGATTGGCTGCTCTTTAAATAGCCCTATCTTTGCAGCAGACTTCGCTTACGGCCATACCAACCTGGCTATGCCCGATCTCGTCTGATCTCGGAAGCTAAGCAGGTTTGGGCCTGGTTAGTACTTGGATGGGAGACCCCCTGGGAATACCAGGTGCTGTAAGCTATTTGGACATTTTTCACTTAGTTTATAATAATTTTGCCAAAAAATAGTCAATGCCCGATCTCTGAATCTTAGCAGGTTTAGGTCTGGTTAGTACTTTGATGAGAGACTGCCTAGGAATACCAGGTGCTTTAAGCTTTTGGGCTTTCTTTCCTACTTATATAATGTACTGGCGATAAGATTGGCTGCTCTTTAAATAGCCCTCTCTTTGCAGCAGACTTCGCTTACAGCCATACCAACCTGGCTATGCCCGATCTCGTCTGATCTCGGAAGCTAAGCAGGTTTCGGCCTGGTTAGTACTTGGATGGGAGACCGCCTGGGAATACCAGGTGCTGTAAGCTTTTTGGACATTTTTCACTTAGTATATAATAATTTTGCCAAAAAATAGAGTCAATGCCCGATCTCTGAATATTTGCAGGTTTGGGCCTGGTTAGTACATGGATGGGAGACTGCCTGGGAATACCAGGTGCTTTAATCTTTTTGGAAAATTTCACGAATTATATAATAATCTTTCATTAAAAAAAATAAAAAAAAGAGTCAATGCCCGATCTCTGAATATTTGCAGGTTTGGGCCTGGTTAGTACTTTGATGAGAGACTGCCTTGGAATACCAGGTGCTTTAAGCTTTTGGGCTTTCTTTCCTACTTATATAATGTACTGGCGATAAGATTGGCTGCTCTTTAAATAGCCCTCTCTTTGCAGCAGACTTCGCTTACGGCCATACCAACCTGGCTATGCCCGATCTCGTCTGATCTCGGAAGCTAAGCAGGTTTGGGCCTGGTTAGTACTTGGATGGGAGACCGCCTGGGAATACCAGGTGCTGTAAGCTTTTTGGAAATTTTTAACTTAGTATATAAGTATATATAATTTTGCCAAAAAATAGAGTCAATGCCGGATCTCTGAATCTTAGCAGGTTTGGGCCTGGTTAGTACATGGATGGGAGACTGCCTGTTAATATTTGCAGCTTGGGCCTGGTTAGTACATGGATGGGAGACCGCCTGGGAATACCAGGTGCTGTAAGCTTTTTGGACATTTTTCACTTAGTTTATAATAATTTTGCCATAAAATAGAGTCAATGCCCGATCTCTGAATCTTAGCAGGTTTAGGTCTGGTTAGTACTTTGATGAGAGACTGCCTAGGAATACCAGGTGCTTTAGTTTTTGGGTTTTCTTTCCTACTTATATATAATGTACTGGCGATAAGATTGGCTGGTCTTTAAATAGCCCTCTCTTTGCAGCAAACTTCGCTTACGGCCAAACCAACCTGGCAACGCTAGTGAGCCACACAGAGTGAGTTGCAGTTTGTAGTAGGCAGTAGGTGAGAGA
This sequence comes from Carassius auratus, assembly GCF_003368295.1. NCBI lineage: Eukaryota > Metazoa > Chordata > Actinopteri > Cypriniformes > Cyprinidae > Carassius > Carassius auratus. The sequence goes on from NW_020529149.1 coordinate 28,924, forward strand.
GGCTCACCTTGTGTTTTTTGTTTTGTTTTATCTGCGTAAAGATTATTTCTTTGCAACTTATTGATTTTTTGTTTGTTATAGTTTTTATACTTTCCAGCAGCAGTTTGCTGTCTGGGGAGAAATTTTTCTTTTTTTGAAAAATGGATGGTTACATGGCAAAGAAGGGACATGGCAGGAGGAAGACGAGTGCTAACAGACAAAGAAATGGATAAAGAACAACGAGATGGACAAGGACGAATGGATTATAACAAGAGGATTTACTCTAAAGAGGCTACAGTAATTGTTGACATGGCGGATCAGAGATGCAGAGCAGAGGACATTATCAAAGCAGTGAACGAAAGGATTGGAGGAGGAAGATTCTAGCAGTCAGACAAGGCAAGTAAGAATATGAAATTACACTGATAAACAGGGAGGCGTGCGATGGATTAGATGAAGGATTAATGATAAAGGAAACTGTGTGAGATTCGACAACTGAAAACAAGGAGTATGTGGTTTCTTCATACATTTGCCAGCTATATTGAGGACTCTGACATTTAATTAATTACAAATTGGGGCGTAACACCTGTTCAACCATATAAGAAGAATGTATCCAGGCACAGACATTGCGGATG